>NW_025791374.1:0-101575 GCF_907164935.1 Osmia bicornis bicornis
GCCGTCCCCGGGCCTGGCCAGCTGTTAGCAGGAGGAGTCCGTGGACTGGCCAAACTTTGAATTACCGGTCGGCGACGCTATTGCTTTGGGTACTCTCAGGACCCGTCTTGAAACACGGACCAAGGAGTCTAACATGTGCGCGAGTCATTGGGATATAAATAAACCTAAAGGCGAAATGAAAGTGAATGTCGTCCTCTGTGTCGACCTAGGGAGGATGGGCCTCGTTACGATTAGGCCTCGCACTCCCGGGGCGTCTCGTTCTCATTGCGAGAAGAGGCGCACCTAGAGCGTACACGTTGGGACCCGAAAGATGGTGAACTATGCCTGGTCAGGACGAAGTCAGGGGAAACCCTGATGGAGGTCCGTAGCGATTCTGACGTGCAAATCGATCGTCGGAACTGGGTATAGGGGCGAAAGACTAATCGAACCATCTAGTAGCTGGTTCCCTCCGAAGTTTCCCTCAGGATAGCTGGCACTCGCTCGAAACGTTATTGCGAGTCTCATCTGGTAAAGCGAATGATTAGAGGCCTTGGGGCCGAAACGACCTCAATCTATTCTCAAACTTTAAATGGGTGAGATCTCTGGCTTGCTTGCATCAAATGAAGCCATGAGATTTTATTATTGGATCAGAGTGCCAAGTGGGCCAATTTTGGTAAGCAGAACTGGCGCTGTGGGATGAACCAAACGCAGAGTTAAGGCGCCTAAGTCGACGCTTATGGGATACCATGAAAGGCGTTGGTTGCTTAAGACAGCAGGACGGTGGCCATGGAAGTCGGAATCCGCTAAGGAGTGTGTAACAACTCACCTGCCGAAGCAACTAGCCCTGAAATGGATGGCGCTGAAGCGTCGCGCCTATACTCCGCCGTCAGTGGCAAGTGGGGCTGGACAAAATTTGGTCCTCCATGAAGCCCTGACGAGTAGGAGGGTCGCGGCGGTGTGCGCAGAAGGGTCTGGGCGTGAGCCTGCCTGGAGCCGCCGTCGGTGCAGATCTTGGTGGTAGTAGCAAATACTCCAGCGAGGCCCTGGAGGACTGACGTGGAGAAGGGTTTCGTGTGAACAGCCGTTGCACACGAGTCAGTCGATCCTAAGCCCTAAGAGAAATCCTATGTAAATGAGGTGTCCTAAAGCTCTCAGATAAATGGCAACAAAACAAAACTGTTAAATATGGCTAAATCGAATTAATATAACACAATAGTTGCAGAGATGCACACCCATTGGGCGAAAGGGAATCCAGTTCCTATTCCGGAACCCGGCAGCGGAACCGCATACCATTCGGGCCCTCGTAAGAGTGTTCGTCGGGGTAACCCAAAATGACCTGGAGACGCCGTCGGGAGATCTGGGAAGAGTTTTCTTTTCTGTATAAGCGTTCGAGTTCCCTGGAAACCTCTAGCAGGGAGATAGGGTTTGGAACGCGAAGAGCACCGCAGTTGCGGCGGTGTCTGGAGCTTCCCCTCGGACCTTGAAAATCCAGGAGAGGGCCACGTGGAGGTGTCGCGCCGGTTCGTACCCATATCCGCAGCAGGTCCCCAAAGTGAAGAGCCTCTAGTCGATAGATTAATGTAGGTAAGGGAAGTCGGCAAATTGGATCCGTAACTTCGGAATAAGGATTGGCTCTGAGGAGCGGGGCGTGTCGGGCTTGGTCGGGAAGCGGGTCTGGCTGACGTGCCGGGCCTGGGCGAGGTGACCGGTTGGCGACTTCGGTCGCGTCCCGGGATCCGAGCTCGGTCCCGTGCCTTGGCCTCCCGCGGATCTTCCTTGCTGCGAGGCTTCCGTGGCGGTTACGCCGTCGTGGTCGCTTCTTCGGCCGCCATTCAACGCTTAGCTCAGAACTGGCACGGACTAGGGGAATCCGACTGTCTAATTAAGACAAAGCATTGCGATGGCCCTCACGGGTGATGACGCAATGTGATTTCTGCCCAGTGCTCTGAATGTCAACGTGAAGAAATTCAAAAAAGCGCGGGTAAACGGCGGGAGTAACTATGACTCTCTTAAGGGATTTACTCGTCGCTCGCACGGTGCCTTCCTTCCGGCTCTGCCGCTCAGTTGTTGCCAACTGGGATGTAGATATAGTAATAACAATACTGTTATTATATGTACATTGATCTGTGGGAAGGTATCAGTATATTACATTATATCTAATGTAGATATAGTAATAACGAGACTGTTATTATATGTACATTGTTCTGTGGGAAGGGATCAGTATATTACATTATATCTAATGAACGTATAGTAATAGTGATATTGTTATTAAATGTACATTGGTCTGTGGGAATAAATCAGTATATTACATTACATCTGATGTAGATATAGTAATAATGATATTGTTATTAAATGTACATTGGTCTGTGGGATTAAATCAGTATATTAAATTACATTTGATGTAGATATAGTAATAATGGTATTGTTATTAAATGTACATTGGTCTGTGGGATTAAATCAGTATATTAAATTTCATCTGATGTAGATATAGTAATAATGATATTGTTATCAAATGTATATTACAAATCTAATGTAGATATAGTAATAACAATACTGTTATTATATGTACATTGATCTGTGGGAAGGTATCAGTATATTACATTATATCTAATGTAGATATAGTAATAACGAAACTGTTATTATATGTACATTGATCTGTGGGAAGGTATCAGTATATTACATTATATCTAATGTAGATATAGTAATAACGAAACTGTTATTATATGTACATTGATCTGTTGGAAGGGATAAGTGTATTACATTATATCTAATGTAGATATAGTAATAATGATATTGTTATTCAATGTACATTGATCTGTGGGATTAAATCAGTATATTAAATTTCATCTGATGTAGATATAGTAATAATGATATTGTTATTAAATGTATATTACATATCTAATGTAGATATAGTACTAACGATACTGCCATTATATGTACATTGATCGGTGGGAAGGGACCATTATATTACATTATATGTAATGTAGATATAGAAATAATGATATTGTTATTAAATGTACATTGGTCTGTGGGATTAAATCAGTCTACTAAATTTCATCTGATGTAGATATAGTAATGATGATATTGTTATTAAATGCATATTACATATCTAATATAGATATAGTAATAACGATACTTTTATTATATGTACATTGATCTGTGGGAAGGTATCCGTATATTACATTATATTTAATGTAGATATAGTAATAACGAAACTGTTATCATAT
Organism: Osmia bicornis bicornis; assembly: GCF_907164935.1. Classification (NCBI taxonomy): domain Eukaryota; kingdom Metazoa; phylum Arthropoda; class Insecta; order Hymenoptera; family Megachilidae; genus Osmia; species Osmia bicornis. Next base: position 3,207 of record NW_025791374.1, read on the forward strand.
GTACATCGATATGTGGGATTAAATCAGGATATTAAATTTCATCTGATGTAGATATAGTAATAATGATATTGTTATTAAATGTACATTGGTCTGTGGGATTAAATCAGGATATTAAATTTCATCTGATGTAGATATAGTAATAATGATATTGATATTAAATGTATATTGCATATCTAATGCTAGATATAGTAATAACGATACTTTCATTATATGTACATTGATCTATGAGAAGGTATCCGTATATTACATTATATTTAATGTAGATATAGTAATAACGAAACTGTTATTATATGTACATCGATCTGTGGGATTAAATCAGTATATTACATTACATCTGATGTAGATATAGTAATAATGGTATTGTTATTAAATGTACATTGGTCTGTGGGATTAAGTCAGTATATTAAATTTCATCTGATGTAGATATAGTAGTAATGATATTGTTATTAAATGTATATTACATATCTAATGTAGATATAGTAATAACGATACTGCCATTATATGTACATTGATCGGTGGGAAGGGATCATCATATTACATTATATCTAATGTACATATAGTAATAATGAGATTGTTATTAAATGCATATTACATATCTAATGTAGATATAGTATTATCGACACTGTTATTATATGTACATTGATCTGTGGGATTAAATCAGTATATTAAATTACATCTGATGTAGATATATTAATAATGGTATTGTTATTATATGTACATTGTTCTGTGGGATTAAATCGGAATATTACGTTTCATCTGATGTAGATATAGTAATAATGATATTGTTATTAAATGTATATTACATATCTAGTGTAGATATAGTACTAACGATACTGTTATTATATGTACATTGATCTGTTGGAAGGTATCAGTATATTATATTGTATCTCATGTACGTATCGTAATAACGAAACTGTTATTATAAGTGCATTGATCTGTGGGAAGGGATCAGTATATTACATTATATCTAATGTAGATATAGTATAAATGATACTGGTATTCAATGTACATTTATCTGTGGGAAGGAATCAGTATATTGCAGTAGATCTAATGTAGATATAGTAATAACGATACTGTTATTAAATGTTTATTACATATCTAATGTAGATATACTAATGACGATAATGTTACAATCTGTGCATTGATCTGTGGGAAGTGATCAGTATATCACATTATATTCAATGTAGATATAGTATAAATGATGCTGGTATTCAATGTACATTGATCTGTGGGAACGAATCAGTATATTGCAGTAGATCTAATGTAGATAGAGCAATAACGATACTGTTATTAACTGGTTATTACGTATCTGATGTAGATATAGTAATAACGAAACTGTTATTATATGTACATTGATCTGTGGGAAGTGATCAGTATATTACATTATATCCAATGTAGATATAGTATAAATGATATTGGTATTCAATGTACATTGATCTGTGGAAAGGAATCAGTATATCGCAGTAGATCTAATGTAGATATAGTAATAACGATACTGTTATTAACTGTTGATTACGTATCTGATGTAGATATAGTAATAACGAAAATGTTATTATATGTACATTGAACTGTGGGAAGGGATCAGTATATTACATTATATCTAATGTAGATATAGTAATAACGGAACTGTTATTATATGTACATTGATCTGTGGGATTAAATCAGTATATTAAATTGCATCTGATGTAGATATAGTAATAACGAAACTGTTATTATATGTACATTGATCTGTGGGAAGGGATCAGTATATTACATTACATCTAATGTAGATATAGTAATAACGATATTGTTATTAAATGTATATTACATATCTAATGTATATATAGTATTAACGATACTGTTATTATATGTACATTGATCTGTGGGATTAAATCAGTATATTAAATTACATCTGATGTAGATATATTAATAATGGTATTGTTATTAAATGTACATTGGTCTGTGGGATTAAATCGGAATATTACGTTTCATCTGATGTAGATATAGTAATAATGATATTGTTATTAAATGTATATTACATATCTAGTGTAGATATAGTACTAACGATACTGTTATTATATGTACATTGATCTGTTGGAAGGTATCAGTATATTATATTGTGTCTCATGTAGTTATGGTAATAACGAAACTGTTATTATATGTGCATTGATCTGTGGGAATGGATCAGTATATTACATTATATCTAATGTAGATATAGTATAAATGATACTGGTATTCAATGTACATTTATCTGTGGGAAGGAATCGCTATATTGCAGTAGATCTAATGAAGATATAGTAATAACGATACTGTTATTAAATGTTTATTACATATCTAATGTAGATATACTAATGACGATAATGTTACAATCTGTGCATTGATCTGTGGGAAGTGATCAGTATATCACATTATATTCAACGTAGATATAGTATAAATGATACTGGTTTTCAATGTACATTGATCTGTGGGAAGGAATCAGTATATTGCAGTAGATCTAATGTAGATATAGCAATAACGATACTGTTATTAACTGTTTATTACGTATCTGATGTAGATATAGTAATAATGATATTGTTATTAAATGTACATTGGTCTGTGGGAATAAATCAGTATATTACATTACATCTGATGTAGATATAGTAATAATGATATTGTTATTAAATGTACTTTGGTCTGTGGAATTAAATCAGTATATTAAAGTTCATCTGATGTAGATATAGCAATAATGATATTGTTATTTAATGTATATTACATATCTAATGTAGATATAGTAGTAACGATACTGCCATTATATGTACATTGATCGGTGGGAAGGGATCATCATATTACATTATATCTAATGTAGATATAGTAATAATGATATTGTTATTAAATGCATATTACATATCTAATGTAGATATAGTAATAACGATACTTTTATTATATGTACATTGATCTGTGGGAAGGTATCCGTATATTACATTATATTTAAGGTAGATATAGTAATAACGAAACTGTTATCATATGTACATCGATCTGTGGGATTAAATCAGGATATTAAATTTCATCTGATGTAGATATAGAAATAATGATATTGTTATTAATTGTTTATTATATATCTAATGTAGATATACTAATGACGATAATGTTACAACCTGTGCATTGATCTGTGGGAAGTGATCAGTATATCACATTATATTCAATGTAGATATAGTATAAATGATACTGGTATTCAATGTACATTGATCTGTGGGAACGAATCAGTATATTGCAGTAGATCTAATGTAGATATAGTAATAACGATACTGTTATTAACTGTTGATTACGTATCTGATGTAGATATAGTAATAACGAAACTGTTATTATATGTACATTGATCTGTGGGAAGGGATCAGTATATTACATTATATCTAATGTAGATATAGTAATAACGAAACTGTTATTATATGTACATTGATCTGTGGGAAGGGATCAGTATATTACATTATATCTAATGTAGATATAGTAATAATGATATTTTTATTAAATGTATATTACATATCTAATGTAGATATAGTATTAACGATACTGTTATTATATGTACATTGATCTGTGGGATTAAATCAGTATATTAAATTACATCTGAGGTAGGTATATTAATAATGGTATTGTTATTAAATGTACATTGGTCTGTGGGATTAAATCGGAATATTACGTTTCATCTGATGTAGATATAGTAATAATGATATTGTTATTAAATGTATATTACATATCTAGTGTAGATATAGTAGTAACGATACTGTTATTATATGTACATTGATCTGTTGGAAGGTATCAGTATATTATATTGTATCTCATGTAGTTATGGTAATAACGAAACTGTTATTATATGTGCATTGATCTGTGGGAAGGGATCAGTATATTACATTATATCTAATGTAGATATAGTATAAATGATACTGGTATTCAATGTACATTTATCTGTGGGAAGGAATCAGTATATTGCAGTAGATCTAATGTAGATATAGTAATAACGATACTGTTATTAAATGTTTATTACATATCTAATGTAGATATACTAATGACGATAATGTTACAATCTGTGCATTGATCTGTGGGAAGTGATCAGTATATCACATTATATTCAACGTAGATATAGTATAAATGATACTGGTTTTCAATGTACATTGATCTGTGGGAAGGAATCAGTATATTGCAGTAGATCTAATGTAGATATAGCAATAACGATACTGTTATTAACTGTTTATTACGTATCTGATGAAGATATAGTAATAATGATATTGTTATTAAATGTACATTGGTCTGTGGGAATAAATCAGTATATTACATTACATCTGATGTAGATATAGTAATAATGATATTGTTATTAAATGTACATTGATCTGTGGGAGTAAATCAGTATATTAAATTTCATCTGATGTAGATATAGCAATAATTAAATTGTTATTAAATGTATATTACATATCTAATGTAGATATAGTAATAACGATACTGCCATTATATGTACATTGATCGGTGGGAAGGGATCATCATATTACATTATATCTAATGTAGATATAGTAATAATGATATTGTTATTAAATGCATATTACATATCTAATGTAGATATAGTAATAACGATACTTTTATTATATGTACATTGATCTGTGGGAAGGTATCCGTATATTACATTATATTTAATGTAGATATAGTAATAACGAAACTGTTATTATATGTACATCGATCTGTGGGATTAAATCAGTATATTACATTACCTCTGATGTAGATATAGAAATAATGATATTGTTATTAAATGTACATTGGTCTGTGGGATTAAATCAGGATATTAAATTTCATCTGATGTAGATATAGTAGTAATGATATTGTTATTAAATGAATATTACATATCTAATGTAGATATAGTAATAACGATACTGTTATTATATGTACATTGATCTTTGGGTAGGTATCAGTATATTACATTATATCTAATGTAGATATAGTAATAACGAAACTGTTATTATATGTACATTGATCTGTGGGAAGGGATCAGTATATTACATTATATTTAATGTAGATATAGTATAAATGATACTGGTATTCAATGTACATTGATCTGTGGGAAGGTATCAGTATATTGCAGTCGATCAAATGTAGATATAGTAATAACGATACTGTTATTAAGTGGTTATTACGTATCTAATGTAGATATAGTAATAATGATATTGTTATTAAATGTACATTGGTCTGTGGGAATAAATCAGTATATTACATTACATCTAATGTAGATATATTAATAATGATATTGATAATAAATATAAATTACATATCAAATGTAGATATAGAAATAACGATACTGCCATTATATGTACATTGATCGGTGGGAACAGATCATTATATTACATTATATCTAATGTAGATATAGCAATAATAATATTGTTATTAAATGTACATTTGTCTGTGGGAATAAATCAGTATACTACATTACATCTGATGTAGATATATTATTAATGATATTGTTAATAAATATAAATTACATATCAAATGTAGATATAGTAATAACGATACTGTTATTATATGTACATTGATCTGTGGGAAGGGATCAGTATATTACATTATATCCAATGTAGATATAGTATAAATGATACTGTTATTCAATGTACTTTGATCTGTGGGCAGGAATCAGTATATTGCAGTAGATCTAATGTAGATATAGTAATAACGATAATGTTACAATCTGTGCATTGATCTGTGGGAAGTGATCAGTATATTACATTACATCTGATGTAGATATAGTAATAATGATATTGTTATTCAATGTACATTGGTCTGTGGGATTAAATCAGTATATTAAATTACATCTGATGTAGATATAGTAATAATGGTATTGTTATTAAATGTACATTGGTCTGTGGGAATAAATCAGTATATTAGATTACATCTGATGCAGATATATTAATAATGATATTGTTATTAAATGTATATTACATATCAAATGTAGATATAGTAATAACGATACTGCCATTATATGTACGTTGATCGGTGGGAAGGGATCATTATATTACATTATATCTAAGGTAGATATAGTAATAATGATATTGTTATTAAATGTACATTGGTCTGTGGAATTAAATTAGTATATTAAATTTCATCTGATGTAGATATATTAATAATGATGTTGTTATTAAATGTATATTACATATCTTATGTAGATATAGTAATAACGATACTGTTATTATATGTACATTGATCTTTGGGAAGGTATCAGTATATTACATTATATCTAATGTAGATATAGTAATAACGAAACTGTTATTATATGTACATTGATCTGTGGAATTAAATCAGTATATTAAATTACATCTGATGTAGATATAGTAATAATGGTATTGTTATTAGATGTACATTGGTCTGTGGGATTAAATCAGTATACTAAATTTCATCTGATGTAGATATATTTATAATGATGTTGTTATTAAATGTATATTACATATCTTATGTAGATATAGTAATAACGATACTGTTATTATATGTACATTGATCTATGGGTAGGGATCAGTATCTTACATTATATCCAATGTCGATATACTATAAATGATACTGTTATTCAGTGTACATTGATCTGTGGGAAGGGATCAGTATTTGCAGGAGATCTAATGCAGATATAGTAATAATGATACTGCCATTATATGTACGTTGATCGGTGGGAAGGGATCATTATATTACATTATATCTAATGTAGATATAGTAAGAATGATATTGTTATTAAATGTACATTGGTCTGTGGAATTAAATCAGTATATTAAATTTCATCTGATGTAGATATAGTAATAATGATGTTGTTATTAAATGTATATTACATATCTAATGTAGATATAGTAATAATGATATTGTTACCAAAATTACATTGATCTGCGGGAAGGCATCAGTATATTACATTATATCCAATGTAGATATAGTATAAATGATACTGTTATTCAATGTACAGTGATCTGTGGGAAGGAATCAGTATGTTGCAGTAGATCTAATGTAGATATAGTAATAACGAAACTGTTATTATATGTACATTGATCTGTGGGAAGGGATAAGTATATTACATTATATCTAATGTAGATATAGTAATAATGATATTGTTATTCTATGTTCATTGGGCTGTGGGATTAAATCAGTATATTAAATTACATCTGATGTAGATATAGTAATAATGGTATTGTTATTAAAGGCACATTGGTCTGTGGGATTAAATCAGTATACTACATTACATCTGATGTAGATATAGTAATAATGATATTGTTATTAAATGTATATTACATATCTAACGTAGATATAATAATGACGATACTGCTATTATATGTACATTGATCTGTGGGAAGGCATCAGTATATTACATAATATCTAATGTAGATATAGTAATAACGAAACTGTTATTATATGTGTATTGATCTGTGGGAAGGCATCAGTATATTACATTATATCCAATGTAGATATGGTAATAACGAAACTGCTATTATATGCACATTGATCTGTGGGAAGGCATCAGTATATTACATTATATCCAATGTAGATATAGTATAAATGATACTGTTATTCAATGCACTTTGATCTGTGGGAAGGAATCAGTATATTGCAGTAGATCTAATGTAGATATAGTAATAACGATACTGTTATTAAGTGTTTATTACATATCTAATGTAGATATAGTAATAACGATAATGTTACAATCTGTGCATTGATCTGTGGGAAGTGATCAGTATATTACATTATATCTAATGAAGATATAGTAATAATGATATTGTTATTAAATGTACATTGGTCTGTGGGAATAAATCGGTATATTACATTACATCTGATGTAGATATAGTAATAATGATATTGTTATTAAATGTATATTACATATCTAATGTAGATATAGTAATATCAATACTGTTATTATATGTACATTGATCTCTGGGAAGGTATCAGTACATTACATTATATCTAATGTAGATATTGTAATAATGGTATTGTTATTAAATGTGCATTGGTCTGTGGGATTAAATCAGTCTATTAAATTTCATCTGATGTAGATGTAGTAATGATGATATTGTTATTAAATGTATATTACATATCTAATGTAGATATAGTAATGACGATACTGTTATTGTATGTACATTGATCTGTGGGAAGGTATCGGTATATTACATTATATCTAATGTAGATATAGTAATAACGAAACTGTTATTATATGTACATTGATCTGTGGGAAGGGATAAGTATATTACATTATATCTAATGTAGATATAGTAATAATGATATTGTTATTCTATGTGCATTGGGCTGTGGGATTAAATCAGTATATTAAATTACATCTGATGTAGATATAGTAATAATGATATTGTTATTAAGTGTTTATTACGTATCTAATGTAGATATAGTAATGACGATACTGTTATTGTATGTACATTGATCTGTGGGAAGGTATCAGTATGTTGCAGTAGATCTAATGTAGATATAGTAATAACGAAACTGTTATTATATGTACATTGATCTGTGGGAAGGGATAAGTGTATTACATTATACCTAATGTAGATATAGTAATAATGATATTGTTATTAAATGTACACTGGTCTGTGGGATTAAATCAGTATATTACATTACATCTAATGTAGATATAGTAATAATGATTTTGTTACCAAAATTACATTGATCTATGGGAAGGGATCAGTATATTACATTATATCTAATGTAGATGTAGTAATAATGAGATTGTTATTAAATGTACATTGGTCTGTGAGATTAAATCAGTATATTTCATTATATCGAATGTAGATATAGTATAAATGATACTGTTATTCAAAGTACATTTATCTGTGGGAAGGAATCATTATATTGCAGTAGATCTAATGTAGATATAGTAATAGCGATACTGTTATTAAGTGTTTATTACATATCTAATGTAGATATACTAATGAGGACAATGTTACAATCTGTGCTTTGATCTGTGGAAAGTGATCAGTATATTACATTATATCTGATGGAGATATAGTAATAATGATATTGTTATCAAATGTACATTGGTCTGCGGGATTAAATCAGGATATTAAATTTCATCTGATTGTAGATATAGTAATAGTGATATTGTTATTAAATGTATATTACATATGTAATGTAGATATAGTAATAACGATACTGCTATTATATGTACATTGATCTGTGGGAACGTAGCAGTATATTACATTGTATCCAATGTAGATACAGTAATAATGATATTGTTATTAAATGTACATTGGTCTGTTGGAATAAATCAGTATATTACATTACATCTGATGTAGGTATATTAATAATGATATTGTTATTAAATGTATATTACATATCAAATGTAGATATAGTAATAACGATACTGCCATTATAAGTACGTTGATCGGTGGGAAGGGATCATTATATTACATTATATCTAATGTAGATATAGTAATAATGATATTGTTATTAAATGTACATTGGTCTGTAGGAAGGGATCAGTATATTACAGTATATCTAATGCAGATATAGTAATAATGATATTGTTATTAAATGTACATTGGTCTGTGGGAAGGGATCAGTACATTACAGTATATCTAATGCAGATATAGTAATAATGATATTGTTATCAAAATTACATTGATCTGTGGGAAGGCATCGGTATATTACATTCTATCCAATGTAGATATAGTATAAATGATACTCTTATTCAATATATATTACATATCTATTGTAGATATAGTAATAATGATATTGTTATTAAATGTACATTGGTCTGTTGGAATAAATCAGTATATTACATTACATCTGATGTAGGTATATTAATAATGATATTGTTATTAAATGTATATTACATATCAAATGTAGATATAGTAATAACGATACTGCCATTATAAGTACGTTGATCGGTGGGAAGAGATCATTATATTACCTTATATCTAATGTAGATATAGTAATAATGATATTGTTATTAAATGTACATTGGTCTGTAGGAAGGGATCAGTATATTACAGTATATCTAATGCAGATATAGTAATAATGATATTGTTATTAAATGTACATTGGTCTGTGGGAAGGGATCAGTACATTACAGTATATCTAATGCAGATATAGTAATAATGATATTGTTATCAAAATTACATTGATCTGTGGGAAGGCATCGGTATATTACATTCTATCCAATGTAGATATAGTATAAATGATACTCTTATTCAATATATATTACATATCTATTGTAGATATAGTAATAATGATATTGTTATTAAATGTACATTGGTCTGTGGGATTAAATCAGTATATTACATTACATCAGATGTAGATATAGTAGTAATGATATTGATATTAAATGTATATTACATATCTAATGTACGTATAGTAATAACGATACTTCCATTATATGTACATTGATCGGTGGGAAGGGATCATTATTACATATATTACTAATTTATTATTTTCTGTGATGATGAATGGTTTGGTCTATTCAGGTGCTCTGATGGTGCGTGGTTCCTGTTTAATTCGCCATTTAAGTGTCAGTTTAAATACTTTACTTGTTTAGTTATTTATTTATTTTTACCCTGTACAGTAGCATAATGTTAATTGAACTACGCAGTTTACATTTGATTTGATTTATTTAATTTATTGCTGTTTGCTCACTTTATTTTGAAACGTCATGCAATAATCGGTTCTATTTGCACTTGCATTGACATGATCATTTATTATTCACCATCTACCATTACAATTTAACTTATAAGTTACTTGTGTAGGGGAATGGAGTGTTTAGCCAATAATCTTTATGGTTATATTTTAGTGAGCCCACTTTTTGTATTTTGTATTCTTTTCATTATATTTCATTTGTTTTATGTTACATTACGTTACATTTGCATTATATTACACTGCGTTACTTTACATTATTCACATTATGCTGGCCACGGCTTTCACTTTGTACTTTACACTTTACTGATTACTTTATTCTTTAATTTCTTGAATTAGTGACTCCACTGATCAGTCATTCATTCTCTTAATTTGTCATTGTTTATTTATTCATTCTGAATTAAATTGAATTAAAGTTGTCGTTATGATTTAGTTTAATTTTATGTCCATGGTGGTACAAAGTGTTGTAGACTGAATTAATATATTTATGGTTTGCTTTGATGCAGTTATTCTATATTCAATATGCTTATATTTTTTATATTTTAATTTATTTGTGCCACTTATCACTGTTTACCACTATTTACTTTATTTTATTGTCACTTTCTCGATTTGTTGCCCATTATATATCCTAGGATTTTCCTTGGACGTTTTAGTATCCTTTTGATATTCTTAATTCCTTAATTCTTTAATTCAATTTATTCATGTCGTCTCTTTCTGGTCATGGTATAGCTCTCTCATTAGGGGATGATGGTGTGCCGTTCCTGTAGGAATTTAATATATATGTCATTGAGTTGTGCTTCATGCCCATTTTATTGTGTGTTGTTACAATTTATCTTACCTTGCTTGTTTCTTTCTTTTCTTTTCTTTTCTTTTCTTTAGTTGATAATCAGGCTCTCTTAATTGGTAATCTTGTTCCTGTTCCTGTTCTCAACTAGTCTTCCTATATTCCTGTTCTTCCCTGTTGACATCCCTTGCTTTGACACATTAGCATTAGAATTAGAATTAGGATTAAGGTTATATCTCTGCGAAGTGTCACCCGACATCTTTGAATTGTCTATTCTATGGTTTATATTATATTGTAACGTGAAACGTATCACATGAATATGTTTAGAATGGTATGGCGACACTGCCATGGGAATATTTATCGATAGTCTGTAGTATCGATATGTCTCGAGTATCAATCGAGGACCTTTTGTATCGATGGTTATAAATCAAGAGCGAAATTCAAACACCATCTGCGCGAATGTACACTTATATAAATAGACAAGGCCCAAATTGTAAACCCCTCGACATGGGTGATCGAGCTGAGAGAAGGCCGGAAATCCAGAGAATGGGATAGTTTTACTTCTAAAAATCCTGAAAGGCTAATTTATGATAGACCATAGCAAATTCGTTGTTTTCGACCAAGTCACGAAGGTCCTTAAAGGATACGAAGTCTTTTCCGATATCCTGTCTTTTCATGCACTCTAAGAGGGTCGTAAATTTCCTCAAGAGTTGCCTTTGGCAAGTACAAGGTCTTGTCTTTTCCTATTTTCTCTGGGTCCCACGCTTTCTCGTAGCACATGTGCGCTGCAACGTTCTAGCGTCTTGGCGGAGCGCCTCCACTTCCACGCGCCTGAGGGTGGACCACAGCCAGGAGAAGGGGCCCACGCGAGACGGGGTGGACTCCTCCACCATTGGACGAGGGATGATCCTGAGGGAGGATCCAGGATCCACGAAGGAAGGGGCATCGACGGACAGCGCGCGAAGATCTCCTCCGCCAAGCGTTGAACGTTCAGAATGATTTTGTCAACCAAATTAGACGGATCTTTTCTCACGAGTAATTATAACGCATCCTGAAATCAGAGTCTTCAAGTCTGTTTCAAATAAAGAGTTCAAGTTAAAATCGTAAACAACAGTGAACGATAGATTATTTTGTTTTATTCTCGCGCCTTGCGAGCGGAGCGCCTCCGCGCTCCACGAATCACCTTACCTGCGCCTAATTCCCCAGAAATCCCTATACACCGTGAACGGACACGCAACAATATTATATTATGGAATGTTATTTTGAATGTTATTTTGAATTCACCTCAGAGTTTGATGCGTTCTCTGTATTCTGTTAGATCTACACTCTTCTCTTATTGTTTCTGTTGTTTCAATTGTTGGTAATATTTTGCTGTCATTTGCTCTTTGGTGTGATTGGTTTCATTGTACGGTAAGTGAGTGCCTGCTATGGTTGTGTTTCGTGATGGTATATGCCCACATAGGATAACGTTTTTGACTAATTTTCGACAAATTTTTGACTAATTTTGACTATTTCTGACTACCGTTGATCGTCGATCATTTTGTTTTGCACGATTACCCGTCAGATGTCACGACGGTGGATACGTGCTCACTTGCTCTTGTTATCAACTTATTAATTACTTTAGGCATTATTCTTTCATTAATTATTAATAATTGTATGTCTTCACATTTTGTATCTTTACATTTCAGTATCTATTATCTGTTTTCATGATTATAATATTTTTGCTAAATCAACCGCGAAGTTAGATTTAATTTTAAACGATGGGCTTGTATGGTTTATGGATGTTGCCTGGTAGGTTGTTTCGGTTTCCTATCTTAGCTACTATATTCGTCGACTATGCATGTTTACTTCTGTGTTTGCAAGTGACAGATGCATGTCCTGGAATGAAAGAAATAAATTACATTGGATTAATTAGCTAATAATAAATTACCCTCATCCGTATGTATCGGCTGCTACACTCTCTGCTGCCCTGTGTCGTGAGAGGACTTGATTTTCATCTGAGTGTGTTCTGTTTTCTTTTTTCATTTTCCATTGATTATATGTTACATAATAAATTGTTTCCATTTGATATTGAATATAGCATAGTATTACATTCCTTACTTCCCCGCTACCCCCCTTTTGGAATATTCATTGGTGAATGAATAGGTAAAGCGAGCAAGCGTAGCTATGTTGTAATATATTTTGAGAATAATTGCTTGCTTGCTCAGTGCGATGCTTTGGTGGAATGCTTGGTTTCTTGTTGACACTTCGTGTTGGATTGTGGTTTACTATATTACTTAGGGCGGCGGAGTTTGGTGGAGTTTTGTGTGAGTGATGAACTTGAATGATTGATGGCGTATTCTACTATCCTATCCATTATTATATTCTTCCAACCGACTGACATTTTATTTGTTTACTACGACTATTCGTTCCACTGTTCTTTTATATTATTTTATACTCTGGATGTTATTCTGCCTTTATATTCCCCTAACTTTTCTCTCTCCTTATTACTGTTAGTGTTTATCATCTTCTGTGTCAATTTAAGCTGTTATTGAATGGTTTTGATGGACATGTTGATTTCATTTAGTTATTGATAGGAATGGGATTTTGGGAGCGATTGCTTTGGCTGAGACGCAAGAAGTTGTCTTGGTTATTTAATCTGCTCTTCACAAAGCTAATTTAATTATTTTATTTATCTGACCAACGTCCCTTATTACCATATTATAAAGGATGGGCTGTTCATTTTTCATTTCATTATTCTGGTTATTCTGATTATTCTGGCTACTGTAATTTCTAGTAATCTTATAATTATAATCTCAATTTTATTTATATCTTTTGTAATTTTAATATTAAATCTTGGAGGAATGTGTAAGTGTGTCAAGGATTCGCGATTATGCTTTATTTTATTTAAATTGGTAAAATCGTATATCGCATCACGATGTTTTCTTTTGTGACATTTATTTGAAAGTTTAAACTGCTTTGAAATTCAAATTTATCAATTTCGCGCGGTACAATGTAGTGTCATAATTGTAACACTGATAATTTATGCAATTATGATTTGTTGATGTATTTACACTTCTCTCCTTTTGTTTCTGTTGTTGGTAACATTTTGTTAACATTTGCTCTTTGGGTGATTGATTTCATTGTATGGTGAGTGGATGCCTGCTACGGCGGCGTCCAGTAACGATATATGCCTACATAGGATAATGTATTGATTACCGCTTGATCATCGAACATTTTGTACGTTTACTCGTCAGATGTCGCTATGGTGGACACGCACGTACTTGCTTTTGTTATCAATTTATTTAAATACTTCTGGTATCATTCTTTCTTTAATATTCGTATGTTTTTACATTTAGTACCTTTACATTTCAATATTTCATGATTATAATATTTTTGCCGAATAACCGCGAAGTTAAATTTAAATTTCACACGATGGGTTTGTATGGTTTGTGGACGTTGCCTGGCAGGTCGTTTTGGTTTCCTATCTTCGTTATTGCATTCATCGGCTATGCATGTTTACTTTTGCGTCTGCAAGTGACAGGTGCATGTCTTGGAATGAAATAAATTACAATAAATTACATTGAATTAAGCTAATAATAAATTACTTACCCTCGTCCGTATGTATCGGCTGCTACACTCTCTGTTGTCTTGTGTCATGAGAGGACTTAATTTTCATTTTCATTTGAGTATGTTCTGTTCTCATTTTCATTGATTCATATATATATTATACATTATATATTTCACAGTGAATTTGTTTCCACTTCATATTTAATATATAGTATTACATTCTTCGCTGCTACCCATTATGGGATTTCAGTGGTAAATGAAATAAATAAAGCAAGTAAGCGTGGCAATGTGGTGTTATATTTTGAGAATAATTGCTTGCTTGCTCAGTGCAATGCTTTAATATAATACTTGGTTTCTTGTCGACGCTTCTTGATAGATTGCGGTTTACTATATCACTCAATGCAGCAGAGTTTAGTGCAGTTTTGTGTGAGTGATGACCTCGAATGATTGATAGCGTATTCTACTATCCACTATCCATTATTATTATATTCCTCCAACTGACTGACTTTTATGTGCTTACTACGACTATTCCATCGTTCTATCACTCTTTTACATTACTTATTTTATTGGATGTTACTGTACCTTTAATACTCATTTTTATATTCCCCTAACCAACTTTCTTAACTTTCCTACTTTCCTACTCTCTTCTTATCACTGATAGTGTTCTATCATCTTTTGTGTCAATTTGAACTGTTATTAACTGGTTTTGATGGATGTGTTGATTTATTTAGTTCTTGTTATTTAGTTCTTGATAGGATTTGGGATTTTGGGAGCGATTGCTTTGACTGAAATACAAAAGAGCTGTCTCGGTTATTAATTTGCTCTTCAGAAAGTTAATTTAAATTATTTTACTTGTCTGGCTATGTTCCTTCTTGTTATATTATACAGGGTGGTCTGTCCATTTCTCATTTTATTATTCTGGTCATTCCGGCTATCATACTTTCTAGTAACCTTGGAATTATAATCTCAAATTTATAATATTTTATATTTTATATCTTTTGTAGTTTTAGTATTAAATGTATGAGGAAGGTGTAAATATGTTATGGATTCGCGATTATGCTTTATTTTATAAACAGAATTCGGATATCGCATCATGATGTCTTCTTTTATGACATTTATTTGAAAGTTTAACCGCTTTCAAATTCAAATTTATCAATTTCGCGCGGTGACAATATACTAATTTGGGGGGTCATAATTGTAATTATAACAGTGATAGTTTATGTAATTATGATTGTTTGATCCATTTACACCCCACTCCTATTGTTGGTTACATTTTGTTATCATTTGCTCTTTGGGGTGATTGATTGTAATGTATGGTAAGTGAATGCCTGCTATGATAGTGTCCTGTAACGATATATGCCTACATAGTATAATGTTTTGATTACCGTTTGATCGTCGATTATTTTGCACGTTTACTCGTCAGATATCGCTACGGTGGATACGCGCTTACTTGCTCTTGTTATCAATTTATTTAAATACTTTTGGCATTATTCTTTTATTAATAATCGTATGTTTTTTACATTTTAGTACCTCTACATTTCAATGCCTATTATTCATTTCACGATTGCAATATTTTCGCTAAATAACCGCGAGGTTAAGTTTAATTTCAAACGATGGGTTTGTATGGTTTATGGACGTTGCCTGGCAGGTTGACTCGGTTTTCTATCTTAGCTACTATATTCATCGGCTATGCATGTTTACTTCTGTGTTTGCAAGTGACAGATGCATGCCCTGGAATGAAAGAAATAAATTACTTTGGATTAATTAGCTAATAATAAATTACCCTCATCCGTATGTATCGGCTGCTACACTCTCTGCTGCCTTGTGTCATGAGAGGACTTGATTTTCATCTGAGTGTGTCCTGTTTTCTTTTTTCATTTTCCATTGATTATATGTTTCATAATAAATTGTTTCCATTTGATATTGAATATAGCATAGTATTACATTCCTTACTTCCCCGCTACCCCCCTTTTGGAATATTCAGTGGTGAATGAATAGGTAAAGCAAGCAAGCGTAGCTATGTTGTAATATATTTTGAGAATAATTGCTTGCTTGCTCAGTGCGATGCTTTGGTGGAATGCTTGGTTTCTTGTTGACACTTCGTGTTGGATTGTGGTTTACTATATTACTTAGGGCGGCGGAGTTTGGTGCCGTTTTGTGTGAGTGATGAACTTGAATGATTGATGGCGTATTCTACTATCCTATCCATTATTATATTCTTCCAACCGACTGACATTTTATTTGTTTACTACGACTATTCGTTCCACTGTTCTTTTATATTATTTATTTTATTTTATACTCTGGATGTTATTCTGCCTTTATATTCCCCTAACTTTTCTCTCTCCTTATTACTGTTAGTGTTTATCATCTTCTGTGTCAATTTAAGCTGTTATTGAATGGTTTTGATGGACATGTTGATTTCATTTAGTTCTTGATAGGAATGGGATTTTGGGAGCGATTGCTTTGGCTGAGACGCAAGAAGTTGTCTTGGTTATTTAATCTGCTCTTCACAAAGCTAATTTAATTATTTTATTTATCTGACCAACGTCCCTTATTACCATATTATAAAGGATGGGCTGTTCATTTTTCATTTCATTATTCTGGTTATTCTGGTTATTCTGGCTACTGTAATTTCTAGTAATCTTATAATTATAATCTCAATTTTATATATTATATCTTTTGTAATTTTAATATTAAATCTTGGAGGAATGTGTAAGTGTGTCAAGGATTCGCGATTATGCTTTATTTTATTTAAATTGGTAAAATCGTATATCGCATCACGATGTTTTCTTTTGTGACATTTATTTGAAAGTTTAAACTGCTTTGAAATTCAAATTTATCAATTTCGCGCGGTACAATGTAGTGTCATAATTGTAACACTGATAATTTATGCAATTATGATTTGTTGATGTATTTACACTTCTCTCCTTTTGTTTCTGTTGTTGGTAACATTTTGTTAACATTTGCTCTTTGGGTGATTGATTTCATTGTATGGTAAGTGGATGCCTGCTACGGCGGCGTCCCGTAACGATATATGCCTACATAGGATAATGTTTTGATTACCGCTTGATCATCGAACATTTTGTACGTTACTCGTCAGATGTCGCTATGGTGGACACGCGCGTACTTGCTTTTGTTATCAATTTATTTAAATACTTCTGGTATTATTCTTTCTTTAATATTCGTATGTTTTTGACATTTAGTACCTTTACATTTCAATATTTCATGATTACAATATTTTTGCTAAATAACCGCGAAGTTAAATTTAAATTTCACACGATGGGTTTGTATGGTTTGTGGACGTTGCCTGGCAGGTCGTTTTGGTTTCCTATCTTTGTTATTATATTCATCGGCTATGCATGTTTATTATTTTACGTCTGCAAGTGACAGATGCATGTCCTGGACTGGAATGAAATGAATTACATCGAATTAATTAAGTAATAATAAATTACTCACCCTTGTTTGTATGTATCGGCTGCTACACTCTCTGCTGCGTTGTGTCACAACAGGACTTAATTTTCATTTCCATTTGAGTATGTGGGCAGGAATATGACGGCTTTTGGGCTTTATTAGGGGCTGGTGTGAGTGTATGTGTGAAGAGTGTATGGAATGTGTCAACGAGGATTGCAGTCTACGAAGACGTGGCACAGCCAACCGGGGAAAGGATTCGCCCCGGGACCTGGCTGTGCTGAAGAGCAAGCCCTGTTAAACAGGCGAACACATGGCGCGATCACCCGTTGAGCAGGAGCTCCGGTTCCTGGTCGTGGCCGAAGAGAAAGCTCCTGACCTCGCTTTGCAGGCTGGTGAAGACATGGCGCGATCACCCGTTGAGCAGGAGCTCCCGTTCCTGATCGTGGCCGAAGAGGAAGCCCCGTCCTCGCATTGCAGGTGGGTGAAGACATGGCGCGATCACCCGTTGAGCAGGAGCTCCGGTTCCTGATCGTGGCCGAAGAGCAAGCCCTGACCTCGCATTTGCAGGCTGGTGAATGGATGGCGCGACCACCCGTCGAGTTGGGTATCCTCCGGTTCCTGGTCGTGGCCGAAGAGAAAGCTCCTGACCTCGCTTATGGCAGGCTGGTGAAGACATGGCGCGATCACCCGTCGAGTTGGGAATCCTCCGGTTCCTGGTCGTGGCCGAAGAAAAATCCTGTGCTTTACCGTACAGGTTGAAATATCCTACCGCTTGATCGGAGGTGTAACGGCGTGGATCCTCAATCCCTTATAGCTTGATATGCGCATGGCGGATTGAGGGTGGACGAAAGCGTCATGAAAGCTAGGGAGCCGAAGCGCCGTTGCGGCTATCGTTGGTTCATGTTATATATCCCCAAAGGATGAAACGGTTCTGGCGGCCTACGTTAGAGGAGAGGTTTTTAGTGTATCAGGCCGCGGATGCCCCTTCTGGGCGCCGCTAGGTCGCCCCTTCTGGGCTGTGACCTTATGTTTTGAGCCCACCCTTTAGGGTAGGGCTGTCAGGTTGCCCCTTCTGGGTTGCCTCTTTGGGTTTGCCCCCACCAATGGGCGCCAGGCCCCCCTTCAGGGGATACGAGTCCCACACTGCCCGGGCCCTCACCAGCCGAATAGAGTGAATGGGGGACAACCCGCGCGTGCATAAAGGCATTTTCCTCTTCTATTTAAACAAAAAAAAAAAGGTTAGGTTAGGGTTAGGTTAGGTTAGGTTAGGGTTAGGTTAGGTTAGGTTAGGTTAGGTTCCACGAACCTACCTGGTTGTCCAGGATAGGCGGGGAGGTGATACCCCGACGTGGCGCGTCCCCAGGTGGCGGATAGGGGAACGCTCGCCATGCACTTTTGGAGTGCTTGGAGGGCAGGAGCGAAATAAAATAGCTCCCGCGGACCAAACACTAATACAGGATGGGCCTGACATTATGGTTATCGTCCTAATGTAATTTGACAATAGTTGATGATCCGGCAGTGTTGTGGTTATGATTTGGGTTTCGGACAGAGTTACGGACTGTTTTATATATGACGACTTGGCTATGTTTACGGTTTATTCTACAATTACACTTAAAAAATTGATAAAAAGTCTAAGGCTTACGGTGCAGGGGGACTCGGACCCCACAGTACCGGCGCGGTGGGTAGTGCGTGTGCAGGCGCCCCCGCGTCGTTAACATACGACTGCGCAGAACGGGCGGTAGACCGCCAGGCCCCCGTTCCAGTAACAGTTACTGGCGAAGGCTCGTATGCAAACCCGGGTGACCCAGGGATAAGCCGAGCGTTCGTGAGGATGCCGCGACTGCGCAGAACGCCCCCCAGTGGGACCAAGAGCAGAGCAACCAGGACCCCCTCGAATAGGCCAGAGTCGGTCGACCTCACAGGGGATGAGGCCGAAAGCGAGAGCGAGCCGACCAAGAAGTGTACAAGAGGAGGAGGGGTAGGTGTCACCACTGTACATCGGAGGAAGGGTAGCCTCACCCTCGAGGAGAAGGTGGACGCTAGCCTTGCAGTGATGGAAAGGGTGTTGAATGTGATCAATGACCATAATGTCGTTTTCGACAACCTGATCCTGAAGGAGGAGGGGGAAGTGGATTTTGCTCTCAAGAATACATACGTTTCGATGAAGGATAATATCCAGGAAGTTATGGCAGCGGTGGTTGAGCTGAGGAAGGTACATACTGACCACGCTATTAAGAAAAAGAGTAAGGGTACTCACCTGAGAAAGGTGATGATGGAGCCGACCGAAGCACTGGCGGAAAGTGGACCTGAAAAAGAAAGGAAAACCAAGACCATTAGTACGCAGACGGAGGATGACATGAGGAGTGATTTCCCTCCCCTCCCGGCTGTCAAACAGCAGAAGAGAAAGGAGAGCACCCCTCCCACGAACAACCAGGGGAAAAGGACAAGATTCCAGAACACACCCACACAGATGGAGACACAGACGGTAGAGGGGACAGCAGATAGGGACCTAACAACAGGACAGGAAAGGGAAGTGGTTTTCAGGGAACCGGGATGGTCGGAGGTCAGGAGAAGGAGAAGGAGGAGCGAACCGGAAGAGATGGATAGGGTAGCCACCACGCCCAACGAGAGGGGGACACCCAGACTCGGTAGGGATAGGGCAAGGGCGCCAGGCTCCACACCTAGGAGGAACTTTAAGCCTCAGGCTATAGCGGTTCGTTTTGGTAAGGGCACGTCATTTGCCGAGATCCTCAAGAGGGTAAAGGGGGCGGCGGGAAAGTCCCCCGAAGGAATTAGGAACGTGAAGCAGACGAGAGCGGGCAACCTGCTTATTGAGTTTGCCCAGGGAGCAGATCTGGAGGGAGTAAAGCGATGCTTGGACGGGAAGTTGGGCCCAGAGGTGGAGGTAGCTAGTCTACAGAAGATGATGGATGTGGAGATCAGAGGTATAGACCCCTCAGTAGAAAAAGAGGAGGTGTATGAAGCACTAAGGAGTGAGCTGGGACATGAGGCCCGTGGTGTGAAGGTGAAGGTTTTCCGTACGGACCCAAGAATGAGCAAGGTGGCAGTAATCGAAGGTCCGGCTGCCGATATGAGCCGCCTACTGAACGGTAGAAAAATCAAGATTGAGTGGTCGGTAGTCTCGGCGCAGGAGATCCCCCGCCTTCTGCGATGCTACAAATGTCATGCATTTGGCCACATAGCGAATGGATGTAGCGTGACCGGTGATAGCGAGGGTCTGTGCAGAAAGTGCGGGGTGGGGGGCCACCGGATGAGGGAGTGTGATAAAGAGCCGAAGTGTCTGCTATGTGTGGCAGACGGATTACCTAAAGAGCAGGTTGGGCATGTTGCGGCCTCGGTCCGGTGTCCGAGATATAAAGAGGCGTTAAGGCTCAACAGGCGCGGGTAAGATGACGATACTGCAGGCGAACATCAACCATTGCAGACTTGCACACGACCTGCTGAAGGTCAGGGCGACAGAATTGAGCGCGGATTTGGTTGTAGTGTCAGAACCCTACACCGTACCAGGGAATTGGTTTAGCGACACTACGGGTAGGGCGGCGATCTACATTACCGGCACAGGTATGGCAAAATGTAAACAGACCACGATAATTGGTTGTGGGACTGGTTTTGTTGGAATTAGCTATAACAGTGTGGGTATTATTAGCGCGTATATCTCCCCGAACGTTAATCAACAGGAGGTGGATAACCAGTTTTCAGCGCTGGAGATGCTGATTAAGGAGGTGGAATCGTCCCATACTAGGATTCTGGTAATGGGGGATTTTAATGCCAAATCCCCACTTTCGGGTTCAGCAGCATGGTGTGGGAGGGGCAGAGCCCTATTCGAATTGGTCACGATCCACGGCCTCCGCCCAATTATTGCGGAGGGGGGCGTCACCTGTGAAAGGGGAGGCGGGTCAGTGATCGATATTTTAGTAGGAAATGATAGGGTTCTTAGCCGTCATGTATCGTCTGTGGTCAGCGACGAGTTCACGGCCTCTGATCACAGACACATTGTGCACGAGTTCAAGGAGGAAGGATCAGTGTCACCGGAAAGCCAGGATCTATTTGATTTGGGAAAGGGCAGGTTAGATGAGGATGGTCTTCTTTCTAAGCTCCTTGAAAGGTATGGAGACGAAAATTTTGGAAAGAGGGGAAGGACTGGTACCATCCTTGAGGTGGACAAGTTCATCGAGGATGTGGAAAAGCTGGTTAACAGGCATACCCACTACAAAAGGTCGGCACCGAGAGACCTTCGACCGGCGTACTGGTGGACGGATACGGTAGCTGATAAGAGAAAAGAAGCAAATAAAAAAAGGAGGAAGTACACTCGGGCAAGGGCTAAGGGTATTACGGCAGATATAGAGGCTGCCCGAGAGGACTATAAAAGGGCCAAAAAGGATATGGTCAGGGAGGTAAGAAGAGCCAACAAAGACAAGTGGAAAGAGCTCCTAAACGAAATAGACGGAGACGTGTGGGGAAGACCTTACAAAATCGTGATCAAGGGACTAAAGGGTAAACCGACCAAGCCTGATGTGATGAGCCCGGAAGAATCGGTGGCAGTGGTGAAGAAGCTGTTTATACTGTCACCCCCAGAGGAGTCGCTACCTGAAAAAAGAAGACCAGGAATCAGTGTAGGGGTGGAGAAAGATGTGGGGCACTTACCTGGTGAGGTGTACATGCAGAGGGTAGATGAAAATAGGGACATAGGGATAGTAGAAGAAAGTAGGACGGGGAGCATAAGTGGGTTTGGCTATTTACCTTCACATTTACCTGAGTCCGTGTCGAGCCCTGCTACTGCTGTAGAAACTGAGGTCGAAACTTCTGTGCCAGCCCCCCTAATAGAGGACAGGACCGAGGTGATCACACCAGATGAAGTGCTGATATTGGCGAGAAAGATGTCTGCCAAAAAGGCTCCGGGTCCTGATAGGATTTCGTCAGCAGTGACTAAGAGTTTTGCAATGGGGGCGTCTAGGTGGCTGGCCCATGTTTTTACTACTTGCTACAGGCGGGGGTATTGGCCCACCCCCTGGAAAACAGGAAGATTGGTGTTACTCCCAAAAGGGAAAGCCCAGAGTGCGGGGGAAAAGGCGTACCGTCCCCTGTCCATCATATCGTGTCTAGCGAAGCTACTGGAACAAGTGGTAAAGCGCAGGATCCTTGGTGAGCTTGAAAAGAACGACTTAGCGGACAATCAGTTTGGGTTTAGGAAGGGAAAATCCACCTACGACGCAATTGAGAAGCTGAAGAACCACTGGGAGACTGCAAGGAGAGAAGGACGTCACTGCCTGCTCGTGTTACTGGACGTCAAGAACGCCTTTAACACGGTCAGGTGGAAGAGCATTATAAGATGCATGAGAGAAAAAGGTTTCAGTAGCACTATGATCAATTTCATCCGTAGCTATTTAGATGACCGTTGGATTACGTTTGAGTCTAAAGAGGGCCTGCTCCGGTTCCAGGTGTTTGGAGGCGTCCCGCAGGGCTCGGTGATAGGGCCCATTTTATGGAACATAGTGTATGATGGGCTACTGCGCCTTAGACTCCGGAGAGACGTGTTCCTAATTGGGTACGCGGACGATATAGGAATCGTCATCATTGACGAAAAGTTGGACAGGATGGTGGCCGTGGCGGAGCACACGATAGAGGACCTTAATAAATGGTATGAGTCAGAGGGTCTCAGTCTCGCCCACCACAAGACGGAAGCGATCCTTCTTACAGGCCGGAATGTGGTAGATGGCCTAACACTCAGGTGTGGGGGCACGGTCATAAAAACGGCCAGGGCGGCTCGATATCTGGGACTGATCTTGGAAATTAACCGTGGTTTTCGAGCACATGTAGTGACGGCCTGTAATAAGGCACTCAAATACGCGAATACCTTGGCGCAGCTCATGCCCAATATAGGAGGGGCTGGCAGTTTGGCGAGACGGCTCTACTACAAGGTAGTAGAGTCGGTAATACTATACGCGGCTCCTCTGTGGGCCTCCGGACTCGAAATGAGACTAAACTCTCAACTCCTTATCAGTACACAACGGACCGCGCTGCTCAGGCTTGCACAGGCATACAGGACCACATCAGCGGACGCACTGTGCGTCATTACGGGACAGGTGCCAATAGACCTCCTGATAAAAGAGAGAGAGACGGTCTACTATAGGAGGAAGGAGGCCGGACAGATCACAAAGGAGGAGTTGAGGGTTATGAAGAAAGAGGCGCGGGAGCACACTCTGGAGTTGTGGCAACAAAGGTGGGTGGAATCTATCAAGGGTAGGTGGACCTTTATACTGATCCCCCGCCTCAACGAGTGGATAGGGTGGGGGCCAAATTTTTTGAAGTTCCACCTGACACAGGTGATCACGGGTCATGGATGTTTTGGCATCTATTTACAAAAAATTGGGAAACAAAACCACTCGGAGTGCTGGTTCTGCCCGGGCGCGGTAGATAGCCCGGACCATTTTCTATTTCACTGTAGGAGATGGAGTGGGGAGAGAACGACCTTAGGGAGGGACCTGGGCGTGTCCCTTAGCACCGATAACTTCACCGATCTGCTGAAAGATACCGCAAAGAGAGACAGAGTTATTGGTTTTATAATCAGCGCGATGAGAGAAAAAGAGGCCCATGAAAGAAATATGGAAAGGGCGGCGAGGGAGGGGAGAAGGCCCCTTCACCTCCCCTGATCACTACTTGATTTGTAAAGATATGTTCAAGTCTTTGTTTCAATTTTGACTGTGATGTTAGGTGCTCTGTACTCACCAGTTTGTGTGCTCGTGTTATTTATTTATTTATTTATGTATTGTCTTCGATTTTATTAATTTATTGACCTAGCTTAGTATCGTTTTATCCTTTTGACTAGTTTTAACCTCTTTTAAGTGGATGACAAGTGGGTTATACCAGTGTTCGGTTTTATCCTATGACACCTTTTGGGTGCTGTTTTTTAATTTATGACTGAAGGAAGACAGTAGGGGGGTCGTAGTAATAACACCCAGAAGAGAGAGACAGATGGTAACGTCTCAAGAGAGGAGTGACTTTGCCTGGGGGGGTGCTAAATAGTTTCACCTATCCATGGTGTTGCGTTCCGTGAATACTCAGGAGAGAAACTGTTCGTAGTGAACGAGGAGCCTAGCTATGCCGCCCGCCCCCGAAGTATTGCTGAAGACCATGGTCATGGCGGTTCCGGGTGCGGAGTTGGGTTCAGGCGACCAGAAAGGGAAATCGAGGTGGGTTTTTTAGTGGGTAGTCCCACTAGGAGTCCCACAGTACCGGGCACCTAACAACTTGCCCGGTCTGCATAAATGCATTTTTCCCACCTCGTTTAAAAAAAAAAAAAAAAAAAAAAAAAGGTTAGGTTGGGATTCCCGCATGACGCGTCGAGGAGAGCGGACGTGTTTCGTGGTCGCTCCGCGGTCAGATTTGCAACGCGGTGGATAGTTGCTTAGATATTCGCGTTTTTTGTTAAAATCATTTTTATTGTTTGTTCGGAAGTACTAATGTGTCGTTTTTCAATTAAATATTGTATTAATTTATTAATAATCGTTCAAAACGTGGTGTGCGTGTCACGCGGTATTCGATGCCGTGTTTCCGGTGTTCGTGGTGCTAATTATAAACATTTGACATTATTTAAGGATAATTCTAATTAATTATGAACGTTTCGTAGTGTAATTCCGCGTTATTCCGCGTTTTTTGAGTGTTTTTGTGATTAATTTGGTTAAGGAAGTGCGTGCAAGAACTGACAGGTTTTCAAGATGGCCGCCGTAGTTGAAGAAGGACAGACGGCTGCACGCGCGGCCAGGGCCTTGGATAGAAGAGGACAGACGATGTGAAATTAGGTCAACGGTTCGGTGACGTATTAGTTTATTCTTTTATTGTGTTTTATTCATTTTGTTTTACGTATATTGCGACGATTTATTAAGTGATTGTGTGAAAGTGCAACGATATTTTTCGATATTTTTCGATATTTTGTTATTATTAGTATTATTAATATTAATATTAATTCACTTTATTATTACTATCTGGTTGCATGTGTTTGACTGGCACGTTACCCCGCTGTATTATTTAATTATTTCCATTTATTAACACATTCGATTATTCGATTAATCGATTGTTATATTATCCTGTTTATCCGGTGATTGTTCGCGGCATAGCCTTTTCACTTATTTTTCTATTTGTCATTTTAACGTGTTTATTCTATATACATCTATTTTATTTTATTTTCATTTTATTTTCATGTTTCGTCTTATTATTTTATTGTTTATGGTGTTCTATATCTATTTTACTCTTCCTTCGCCGTTCGCCGTTCATTATATATTTATATTTCTGTTTTGTGTTATTCTGTGTCATTTGTTTCATTTATTTATTTATTGAAATGCAGTGGGGTGATATGCCTTGATGATTTATGCAACTCGCGTAATATTGATTATTGCCTATTATTGTATTTCTATTTTGTCTCATTTAAGTTTATTTTATTTATTATTTATTTATTCGCAACGATATAATTGTACAATGTGCTTAATAAATCTGCGCAATCTACGCCTTGTTACGTGGTTTCATTGTTCAATTCATTTATCGTTCCATTTGTTTTATTGCATTTACCGTTGTTGTTTTTCACTGTGTTTTGTGAATCTCATCAGTTAATTATTAATGGTTATTACCAGTGTATGATGTGTTTATGGTTTATGCGGATTGCATTGCTGTTTCGTTGATTAGTTCAAGTTCATTTTCATTATCATTTCATTTTTGTCATATTTCATTTTCATTTTCTTTATTTTCATTTCATTCTATATTTGTGACGATGCAGCAGTGTAATGTGCTTAGATAAATGAATTGGACAATCCGGGTTGTGTTATTAACTGTTTTCTTTTAGTTTCAGTTTTGTTTTAGTTTTGTTACAGTTTCAGTATGATTGTTTTATGATTGTTTTAATGGTGTTGTGCGATGAGTGATTGATTGCTTTTGATTGCTTTTGTGCTCTTGGTGTTGTTTGTTTTGTGTAATATTCGTTGGGTGGTGGGTGTTCATTTACTTACTTTCCTTTCCTTTACTTATAATTGTATTACATTGATGCTTTCTTGCTTCATTCACGCCTTCTTTCCTTATTTCCTTAATCTTCAATTTCTTTAATCGTTCCATTCATTCATTCATTTACTCAGTCATTTTGGTCAATTAAAGTTAGTGAATATGATTTATTTTATTTATTTATTTTATTTTATTCTATCTTAGTTTTGCTTTCTCCATGATGATGGGTGGTTTTGTCCATTCAAATGCGTTAATTGATTGTGCGTTTGTTATAATCTTATAATTTAAGTATCCTTATTATTTCTTTACTTATATATTTATGTATTCTAGTCTATACATTGGTATAGTGTTTATTGAACTGCGTAGTTTATAACTGATCTGGTTTAATTGTTGCTTTAATTACTTTATTTTGAAACGTCATTCAATAATTAGTTCTATTCGCATTTCTCGGAGTGCCCCAACCCCCGAAAGGGGCGCGGGGAACCAGGACGACCTTGGTCGATCCAGGCTGAGCCCCAACCGAGCGCGTCTCCGGGTGGCGGATAGGAGGACGACCGGGTGCGTGAAGTGGGCCCCGAGTACCGTGGAACGGGACGCCTCAGGCGACCAGGAAACGGAAAAGGTGCGCCTACGGAGTGCCCCGGCCAACGGGTGCTATAAGTGACCCCTGAAGGCCTAAAAACCCTCGGAGGGGAACTAAAGCCCCGTCGCGGACCAGCTCCCCAAGCTAAGGTGTAAGCAATCGTGCCGAGAGCTGGATGGCACCGGGGTAATGGTGTCACGAACGATGCCCTTGGGGTACCAGGCGCCCCCCCCCATTGTATCTAGCCTTACCCCTGCAAGCGGGCTCTGCAGGGGTGGACCTATGCTTCCCGACTACTCGTGGGACACATATGGAAAACAACAACAAAAACAAAAATCAAAAGGTAAACAACGACACCCAAACAAACACGGACACGAACACCACAACAACAAACACAAACAGGAACGCACCCGGAAGCGGGCCGGTTGAGGAGGGAAGGGACCCAATTTTGGGGACCGCCTCCGAAACACCGCCGACGGGCGGTTCTGGGGCGAGTATGTCTGGGGCAGGCGAGGTCACAACCCTGCCGGCTCTGGACTTACTCACCCTCAATGAAGAGCCTTCCTCCGGCGCGGCCGGGGCCGACCAGGGAGCAATCCCAGGACCGAACCCGGTAGCACGAAGGAAGGTTAAGCTCAGCGGAGCAGCCAGAAAGAAGAAGGCCCACTTGGCGCTCCTAGCGTCGACGGAGTCTTCCGACAAGACGGCTACCGCTGGGACAACATGCAAGGCGGGGATGGCCCCCGCGACGGCCGCTGCGAGGGGGGGCCCGACTACAGGGAAACCCCGCGCAGAGACGTCGCGGGTGGATAGCAAGGGGGCGGAAGGTAAGGGGCTCAAAAGGACCCGACCATCCGTCTCCCCCAACACCCAGCCTTGCGCGAAGAAAAGACAAAGAATCTTTCCTTCGCCAAAAAGCTTTAGTGAGGCGCTGACGGCGGAGAGGAGGCTGGCGATCGCGCCGGCCAACTATCCGGAGTCGACCCTCACGGAAGCGCAGGCTTCCGCAATCGAGCAGGCGATCGTGGGAGCGTTGTGTGGGCTTCAGAAAGGCGAGACCATGCCGCGCTTCGACGAGTGCCGGTTCGGAGGGGGCCTGCTACTGGTGACTTGCGCGGACACCGGAGCGGTGGAATGGCTGAGGGCCATAGCCACCACAATCAGGCCTTGGGAGGGGGCGGTCCTCCAAGTGCTGGATGGCCGGCGCCTCCCAAAGCTTAGGAGGATGGTCACGGTCATCCCCGGCCCTCCGGTGGCCACGGAGGCAATTTTACAAATGATGGAGGGTCAGAACCCGGGGCTCCACACGAACCTCTGGAGAGTGTGGAGCAGGAGAGAGGGGCCGAATTCGGTTACTCTCGTCCTGGGGGTTGACCCGGCATCATACAACCTCATCAAGAGGCAAGGTTCGGAAGTCCACGTGGGCCTGCGCAGGGCACTCTTTAGAGAGGGACCTGCTGGGACCACGGAGGACAAAAAGAACCCCAACACGGTCCCAGGAAACAAACCGGGACCAGCAGCCCCGACGATGGAGGAAGGGAAGGCGGGGGTGAGTGGTGTGGATGGAGGAGAAGGGGAGCCCAGGGCGCTGGCTACGGCGCCCACGGAGACCCTCCCACCCTGCGCCGACACCCTCCCACCCACCCCACCCAAGGGCTGCAACACTACGACGGCGGCTGCCGGATCCTCCCAAGGACCGAAGGCCACCGACATGCAACCTCCGTCTATTGGGAGCATCCCCAGGGCAGTAATGTCAAGGGGAAGGCCAACCACGGCGGAGGCGACGAGAAGAACCGGGCTTCTGGGGGTGCAGAGAGGGAGCCAACGCACCCTGACTCACACCCTGAAGGCCGGCTCTAGGGGAAGAAGAGGGACAGGCCCCGGCAAGGGCCCCCTCACAAGCAGGTACAATGGGCCCCGGCAGGGAACATAACGTACCTACTTCAACCAAGCGAGACCGGACCACATCTGGCACCAACAAGGTGTCAGAAGGTACCAGATTCTCGCAGATCAATTTGCAACATTGCAAGGCGGCAACGGATATCCTCCTGTGCCGCCTAACGATGGGGCAGACAGATATAGCCCTCATACAGGAACCTTGGATCCACAAGGAACGCGTAGGAGGGCTTAACACGGGGTGTGGCTCACTTCACTATGATGCCACATCCACAAGGCCCAGGGCCTGCATCTTCGTTAAAAAGGAAATAGCGGCCCTGAAACTTAATGAATTCTGTACAGCTGATCTTTCAGTGGTTAAGGTCAAACTTAACCTCGGTGGGAACAAGTCAGAGCTGGTGGTATGCTCGGCGTACCTACCGTATGACTCCGAGGAACCTCCACCCACGAGGGAACTCAGGGCTCTGATAGATCACTGTGCTGTCAAAGGTCTGCACCTGGTGATAGGTTGCGATGCTAACTCGCACCACACAGTATGGGGCAGTACCAATACCAACGGCAGAGGCACAGCACTGCTAGAGTACCTCGCCACCACGAGCATGGAGATCCTAAACAAAGGCTCCGCCCCCACCTTCATCACCTCCCGTAGACAGGAGGTAATTGACCTGACCCTGGGCACCACAAAGGTGGCACAGGTTGTCAAACACTGGCAAGTTCGAGACGAAAGCACGCTCTCGGACCACCGCCTAATTACGTTCAACTTAATGGGCGACAGAGAAGGCGGCACTGGTGAAGCATACAGGAACCCAAAGGCCACCAACTGGGCACTCTACAGAGAGGGCCTAGAAGGGAGGCTTAAGGGGCACTGTCAGCGTCCCAGGACCGTAGGCGAAATTGAGCAAGCGGTGAAGCACTTAAGCTCCGCCGTTACTCAAGCCTACGAGGATGCCTGCCCTGTCAAAATTGGAAGTAGTAACAAAAGGGTCCCCTGGTGGAACAAGAAATTGGACCAAGCCAGAAAGGACACCCGCAGACTACTGAACAAAGCCATGAAGGCAAATACGAAGCCAGCCTGGGACAGTTACAAAAGGTCCCAGCAAGCTTACAAAAAGCTAATAAGAACTAGCAAGAGGTCAGCCTGGAAGACCTTCTGCAGAGAAACCGAAGCTCTACCAGTAGTTGCCAGGTTAAGGAGGGTCTTCTCAACAGGCCCCTCACCGGGGTTGGATCGTCTCAGACGCCCCGACGGAAGTCTGACGAACAACCACAAAGAGACATTAGAACACCTCATCCAGACACATTTCCCAGGCTCAATAGCGGAGGGCCGGGGGCGTCATCGCAGCGATACGACGCGTACCGACCCCGCTCTAGCGGACTGGGAAACAGCGGAGAAGGTGATAAACACAGACAGGGTGAAGTGGGCCATCGGCTCCTTCAGTAGATTCAAGAGCCCGGGCACTGACGGGATCTTTCCGGCACTCCTTCAGGAGGGCGGTGAAGACTTGTACAGGCGCCTGGGCCAGATCTTCAAATCCTGCCTAGCGAAGGGCTACGTACCCAAAGCCTGGAGACACTCCAAGGTAGTGTTCATCCCTAAACCTGGGAGGGACAATTACGACCTTGCTAAGGCATACAGACCCATCAGCCTCACCTCTTTCATGCTCAAAACGCTGGAGAGGCTGGTCGATAGGTACATCAGAGACGAGGTTTTGGCCAATAAACCACTACACCCCTCTCAACACGCCTATCAAAACGGCAAATCCACCGAGACGGCACTTCATAAACTAGTAGGCTTTATTGAAGGCGCACTGTCGAGCGGCGAATCTGCCCTCTGCATTTTCCTCGACATCGAGGGGGCGTTTGACAACACACCCCATGATGCCATTAAGGAAGCTGCGAGGAGGTATAATATTAAGGACTCCGTCGTAAGATGGATCCACAACATGCTGACGAACAGAACAGCCATAGCAAGCCTGGGAGAGGAGACGGTGAGGGCTGACGTCGCGAGGGGCTGCCCGCAGGGCGGAGTCCTGTCCCCCCTGCTGTGGACCCTCGTGGTTGATGAACTCATACGTATACTCGCCTCGGAAGGCTTTGAGGTTCAGGGCTACGCCGACGACCTCTCTATCACGGTCAGAGGCAGACACCCGTTGGATCTAGCGAGGAGATTACAAAAGGCTATCATACTCGTAGAATCTTGGTGTCAATCACACTCACTCTCGGTTAACCCGAGCAAAACGGAACTGGTCCTATTTACAAGGAGAAGACGCTTTTATTTTAAGGCTCCTCACCTTTTTGGGACGCAGCTACAACTCACAGATGAGGTTAAATATCTAGGTGTAATACTAGACAAAAAACTCACCTGGAAAAACCATATGAATAGGCAGACCCAGAAAGCAATCAGCACCTACTGGGCCTGCCGCAGAATGTTTGGCCCCACATGGGGACTCAAACCAAGGGTGGTCAGGTGGATATACCAGGCCATCCTTGAACCTATCACAACATACGCCTCGATTGTGTGGTGGACCTCCATGAAGAGGGAAGCACACAGAAAGGCTATAGAAAGAATATACAGAATAACGCTGCTGGGGATAATAGGTGCACTCCCCACCACGCCCACCTTGGCAATGGGTGCGCTGCTCGACATCAAGCCACCCCATCTAACAGTGATGGCAACGGCTTGGAGAGCGGCCATCCGCCTCCACCAAGCTGAAGAATGGTCCCCGACGGGCGGCGGGCACACCGAAATCCTCAGGGATGTGGGATCAGAGTCAATTCTGACCCACGGTGGGGACCGCTGCAAGACGGAGTACCTCTTCAGACGAGAATATGATCTAATCCTCCCAGATAGGGAGAAATGGCTGAAAGACCCAAACGACATTCTGACTCCGGGGGGGCTGGTCTGGTTCACAGACGGCTCTAAGACCGGTATCGGTACCGGAGCCGGGATTGCGGGGGAAAGCCCTAGGGTCGAAATGACCCACAAGCTGGGCCACCACGTTACGGTCTTTCAAGCAGAAGTGTTTGCCATATGGGCCTGCGCCAAATATAATTTGGATAGGGCCCACTCAGGAAAACACATATACATCTGCAGTGACAGCATGGCCGCGCTGAAAGCCCTCCACAAAGTGGAAATAGGGTCGAAGCTAGTCAAGGACTGCGCACTGATTTTAAGACAGCTATCTCTGAACAACAGAGTTAAGCTGCTATGGGTACCAGGCCACACTGGTATCCCAGGAAACGAGAGGGCTAACGAATTGGCACGACTGGGGGCGTCAAGCTCCCAGCCATGCCATGAGTACCCTATTGGTGTCTCAACCTATGCGTTGAAAGGCTTGGCCAAGGACTGGTTAAACCAGGAATTCACCAGGCTCTGGCACAACGCCAATGGCATGAGACACACGAGGGCCCTATTTAAGGGACCGTCACAGAAGCTGGGTGACACCTTAAGTCACCTGGACAGGGCGCAGCTGCGCATGCTCGTGGGCCTAGTGACAGGACACTGGTACACGAGAAAACACCTCGCGCGCATGAGACTCACGGAGGAGACATTATGTCCGAGGTGTGAGGAAGAGGACGAAACCCCTCTACACGTACTTCTAAGATGCAGGGAACTAAGGGCCCGAAGAGGAGCAATCCTGGGGACCTTGGAACCCTCATCATTAAGCATTTCGGCTGGCCTGGTGCCGGCGCTTCTAAACTTCGCCACAGAAGCCCAGTTGCCAAGGCACAGCCAGTAAAGAGGCTGCCTAGCGGCCCGGGTACAATGGTCCCCAAGGACTGAGTGCCCGGCTAGCCTCAGCCCACTAGAATAGAATAGAAAAATATTCGCATTTGCATTGACATAAGCATTTATCATTCACCATTTATCATTTATAATTTATAATTTAACTTATAATCTACCTTGCTGAGGAAATAGGGTGTTGTAGTTAATAAATTTTATGGTTATATTTTATTGAATTCATTTCTTGTATTTTGTATTCTATTTATACATTACATTACTTTACATTCATTACATTATTTACATTATATTGGTTATGGTCTTCACTTTATACTTTATGCCTTATTATTTACCCTATAATTTATCTCATTCTTCTTTGATATCTTTAATTGATTACTTCACTGTTCAGTCGTTCATTCTTCCATTCTATCATTGTTCATTCGTTCTGATACATTCCTGCTTCTTGTTTTCGCTCACGCCTTACCTTCTTTATCTTCCTTAATCTTTAACTTTCTTAATCGTTCCATTCATTCATTCATTCATTATTCATTCACTCATTCATTCTGATCAAGTTAATGAATATGATTTATTTTACTTTAATTTTTGCTCTCTCTGTGATGATGAGTGGTTCTGTCTATTCAAATGCTTTGATTGTGCATGATTTTATTATAATCTTGTTATTTAAGTATCCTTATTTATTTACTTATACATTTATTTATTTATTTATTCAGTCTATATACTGGTGTAGTGTTTATTGAACTACGTACTTTATATTTAATTTGATTTATTGTCGCTTTAGTTATTTATTTTGATATATCATTCAATAATTGGTCCTATTTGCATTTGCATTGACATAATCATTCATCGTTTATCATTTGCCACTTATAATTTATATTTTAACTTATGAGCTATTTTGGTAAAGAAATAGAGTATTGTAGCAAATAATCTGTACGGTTATATTATATTTTATTGAGTTTACTTCTTGTATTTTGTATTTTGTATTCTATTTTAGTATATTTCATTTTGTTTTACATTATAGTACGTGATTATATTATTTACATTATGTTGGTTACTGCCTTCACTTTATACTTTATACTTTATGACTTATAACTGTTTACCTTATTTAACTCATTCTTTAGTATCTTTAATTGATTACTTCATTGTTCAGTTGTTCATTCTTTCATTCTGTCACTGTTCATCCATTCTGAATTGAATTGAATTAAAGCAATTGTTATGATTTAGTTTATTTTAACTCATGATGGTACAAAGTTCTGTAGATTGTATTAATATATTTATGATTTGTTTCCATACGGTTATTCTTTATTCTATATTTTATATTTTAGTATATTTATATTTATATATTCTAGTTTATTATGACACGTTATCGCTGTTATTGATATTCATTTTATTTCATTATCGCTTCTTGATTTGGTTCTTGATTTGCCTGTGCATTCTTGATATTCATTGGACATTTTGATGTTCTTTTGATATTCTTTAATTCAATTTATTCATGACGTCTCTCTCTGGTCATAATGTTGCTCTTCCATGATGGTGGGCTGTTTCTGTAATTTAAATTTAATAGTCATGTCACCAGTATGGGTAATTTCTGTTGTTTTATAGTATGTTGCATTACCTTACCTTGTTTCCTTTCTTTTCTTTTCCTTTTCAGTTGCAATTCAGTTCTCTTATTCAATGTCGTTCCTTTTAACTAGTCCTTGCATGCTAGTTTTGACACCGTGGCTTTGGCACATTAGGGTTTGCTGAAAATAATTGTCATTTGTCTTTGTTATCTCATCTCTGAATTTTACTTTTCAATGGTTTATTTTACTTTACCTTACTCGTACTTGCTGGTATTCTGCTGTTTCTCTCTTCCTTGATTTATTCATTCATTCATTCATTCACTTATTCATTATTCATTATTCATTCATTTATTCATTCTGATCAGTTGAGGTTGGTGATTTGATTTGATTTATCTTAATTAATTTTGCTATTCTTCTGTGATGATGAGTGGTTTTGTCTATTCAAATGCTTTCATACTGCGCGGGTTCTGTTTAATTTCACCATTTTAAATATTAGTTTAAAATACTTTACTTATTGATTGATTGATTGATTTATTCTTACACTATGCAGTAGCATAGTGTTTAACTGAATTACACAGTTTACATTTGATTTGATTTATTTACGTGTTGTTTATTTCCTTATTTTGAAATGTCATGAAATAATAGGTTCTATTTACATTTGCATTGACATGATCACTTATCATTCACCATTTACCATTTAACATATAATTTACTTTGGTAAAGAAATAGAGTATTTAGTTAACAAGCTTTACAGTTATATTTTGAGTCCACTTCTTGTATTTTATATTCTACTTTATTTTATTATATATCATTTGTTTTACATTATATTATATTACATTGCATTATATTACACTGCGTTGCTTTACCCTATATTATTACATTATGCTAGTCGTGGCTTTCACTTTATACTTTACGCTTCCTATTCACTTCATTCTCTTTAATTTCTTTATTAATAACTTCACTGATAATTCGTTCATTCTTTCATTCCGTCATTGTTCATTCATTCTGAATTAATTGAATTAAAGTTACTGTTATGATTTAGTTTAATTTTATATTTATGGTGGTACAAAGTGTTGCAGATTAAATTAATATATTTATGGTTTGTTTTGATGCGGTTATTCTATATTCAATATACTTATATTTTATATTTAATTATTTGTGCCGCGTTATCACTGTTTATCACTATTTATTTTATTTTATTGTCGCCTCCTTGTTTGTCGCCTGTTATATCCTTGGATATTCTGATTCTTCTTTGATATTCTTTAATTCAATTAATTCATGATGTCTCTCTCTGTTATTGGTATTGTATAGTTCTGTCATAACAGGGTGACAGTGTGCTTTTCTGTGGGAATTAATATGCATGTTATTAAGTTGTGCTATTCCTGTTTATTTTATGGTGCGTTGTTACAATTATTATCTTACCTTGCTTGTTTCCTTTTTCTGAGATGACTATCAGGCTTTTTAGTAGGTAATCTTGTTCTTGTTCCCATTCTTAACGAGTTTTCTTACACTGTTCTTGCTTCCTGTTGACAATCCTTGTTTTGACACATTAGGGGTTAGGGTTAAGGTTATATCTCTGTAAATTCTGTCACCCGACATCTTTGAAGGTGTCTATTCTATGGTTTATATTATCTATGGTTATATTATTTTGAAATTCACTTCACTGTATCTATACTATGGGCCGTATTCAGAGTCGCGACTAAAGTGAGGACTTAAGACGTTCTTTACAAAGATCGTCTTATTCGAATAAGCAATGCTTAAGTCGCTATGTATTCAGAGTCGGAGAATAAGACCGACTTTGTCAAGAAAACGATGAATAAGCTTTGCTTAGTAAAGTCCGTGGTTAAGCAATGCTTATTTGACGTTCGGCTATTTCCGTCGATTTTCTACTGTAACAACCAATGAAAATGATTCTTGAAAATGTAGCATTATTTCTTACTTAGTGACGCGGTTTTTGAATTGAATTCAAATAATTGAGCGAGCGATAGACAGAGCCTAATTTATTAATAAAAAAAGCCAAATTTATTAAGAACAATTCTGAAATATGAACACAAAATAACACAAAATTAAACTAACCACTGAAATTATTTAAAAATAACATGTAAATGTAATTCTTTGTATTGATTATGAATCCTAAACTAATCTACAGCGAATTCAGCGATCGCGGTGTAGTGGCGACAAACGTGTTGCCATTCTTTTTATATTTCATTTGATATGTTAGCGACGGCATATTTTGGAGCCTTGTCCAAAGCAATTAGCCAGGCGCTATTGTGCTTTCGTATCATTTATGATAGGGACCAGTGCTGGTGACCAGGTATCAGGTACCAGGTATGAAAAGACTGTTCATACGAATGTAGAATGCGTAGAAAAGGCAAGCAGCCCGACACTGTATTGCTAAAAATGTTGGCTTTTTCGGAGTGGGGAAGGCATTGCCTTTTGGTAAGAAGACTGTGATGAACCCCACGGCACTTACCGTACAGCCGTACATACGAAAGGAATACTGGTAACAATGGCTACTGTGAAGAAACATTTCACCGATGTCGAGAAAAATGTATTTGTGGCATTAGTGAAAAAGTTCGCGCACATTATCGAAAACAAAAAATGTGACAGCAGCACATTGAGGCAAAAAGAAGAAGCGTGGCAGGAAGTCACGCAGCAGTATAACATGTTGGCTGTGGTTTC
The DNA here is from genome assembly GCF_907164935.1 of Osmia bicornis bicornis. Classification (NCBI taxonomy): domain Eukaryota; kingdom Metazoa; phylum Arthropoda; class Insecta; order Hymenoptera; family Megachilidae; genus Osmia; species Osmia bicornis. The sequence goes on from NW_025791374.1 coordinate 41,003, forward strand.
ATGCAAGGTTTGTAGAATAAACGATATTATTACGTGAAACTTGATTCTGGGACACCCTGTAATATAAATTTTATTTTTCAGAGGAATACTGTACAATTGAAAAAGATGTGGAGTAACATGAAAGCTACGCAACGAAGCGCGATCATGAGGGAAAGGCAATCCCGAATGGCAACAGGGGGAGGATCGGCAGAACCGGCAGCCGAAATAAACCCTGAAATTGCGGAGATTGTGCCATCATTGATGCAGAATGCACCAACTATTTTCTCTTCCAATAACACAGAGGAAGAGTTGACGAACAGACGCGAAGAAATATTTAGTGGAGTTTACATTTTGGACGATGTTGAAGTGGATGAGAATCCAATTTGTATAGATATGAGTCAAGGAAGTGGAAATGTTACAACGGAAGCTACTGATGAGGGCCGTGAAGAAAATTGTTATAGGTCCCTACAAAGTAGAAATGTAGAAATTGATGAAATCGTGGACAGCGCGCTGCAGCGAAAAACGCAGAAAGCAGGCACTTCCACCGCTCCAAAGACGGATTACGATGAGAGGAGATTAAAATTCGAGCCTATAAGACGAACGATGAAGAGTGAAGAAGAGTTGGCTGATCTGAAACTGCGGCACGAGCAACGAAAAAATGATTTGGAAATGGAATTTTTAAAAAGGAAATATGATTTCGAAATTCGTGCCGTAGCCGCAGCAGCAGAGAAAGCTGAATTTCAATTACAACAACTGAAAGGTAATAAACATTAAGAACAATCTTTTTAATAATTCATTTATATAAAATTTTCTAATTTTCTAATACGTTTTAATTTCAGCCTCCTCTCATCATGATCCATCTTTGGAGCGGCGGAAGTGATTGGTCTTCGACGCTGCGATCAACGGTTTCATCAATTTCATCCTTTTGGTAATCTGGGGAACGATTACCAATATCACAATGACCTTCTTCATGGCCCTCATCATTAATTTCCGTTGTAATGTTTGTACTTCCCTGACTCGTATCTATACAAATTGTATTATCATCCACTTTAACATCGTCCAAAATGTAAACTCCACTAAATATTGCTTCGTGTCTGTTCGCCAACTCTTCCTCTGTGTTATTGGAAGAGAAAATAGTTGGTGCATTCTGCATCAATGATGGCACGATCTCTGCTATTTCTGGGTTGATTTCTGCCAATCGAGATTGTCTTTCCCTCATTATCGCGCGTCGTTGCGCAGCTTTCATGTTACTCCACATCTTCTTAAGTTTATAATCATCATTAGAATTATTTATGTTTTATTATTATGAATTAAATAAAAAAAGAATTTATAATAACAAATTACTGCTTTCTTTTTCCACATCCCATCTCCGTACCGATTCAAAATATATCGTCGAAATCTCTCTAAGGTGTACGTTGTGATAGGACTGAGGATGAGGGTATTGTAATAAATAAATTAAATCAATTTGAGCCGAAAGAATAACAATTATTTATTGGCTCGATAGACACAATAAGGGGAAAAAGCCTTACGGCATAAAAAACCCCTTATTACATTACATTGCAAGTACTTAATTAAACATACGGGCAATGAGTGCTTCACGTGTAGCAAATCCATCAACGCCATTATCATTTTCCATGTTCCATGTATCATTTTCGATTTCAATTTCATCTTCTTGAACAAGAGTGTCATTGAAAATGAGGGCTAAATTGTGCAACACAGCACATGCAACTACCGTTGTTGTGGAACATAATAACTTCGTTGTTAAACCCCTTGACAGACATGGAAAACGGCGCTTCCAAACACCGAATGTTCTCTCTACTATTTGTCGGGTCCTGATCTGGATTTCATTGTACCTGTGTCGATCAAACCATTTAATGTTAATTTGTGCATCAATCAGTCGAGTAAACAAGTACAGAAACAAGTAAAACAGTATCAGTATTACCTTATTTCTTCTTCAGTCTGGGGATTCCGCAGGGGTGTCATAAGAAAAGGCAGACATGGATATCCACCATCCCCGACAAGGATTCCATCTAATTCTCCCGTCACATATCGCATGTGTAATCGGGATGTACGGAAAATTCTGCTATCATGAGCACTGCCAGGCCACTCTGGTACGATATCCAAAAATTCCATACAAGGACCCACGACAGCCTGCATTTATATTAATATAGTTCATTTCAATGAATATTGGGTAAAATAAATAACTTAATGACATACCTGAACATTCAATGAAAAATATCCTTTTCTATTCCGGTACATTTCTTCCATGTTGTTGAATCTGGATGCCGTTAATCTAATGTGGGTGCAATCAATAGCGCCATCCACACCTGGTAAATCAATTACATTGTATACATATGTATGTATGTATATGTGTATATAGAAAAAGTTATAATGATATAAAATCCACACCTGGTAAACCAATAGCTCCGTTTCCGTATCCCAGATTATTGAATAACCTGCGATTTTGAGTGGAATTGTCCGGATCCCTGGGAAACTTAATATACTCCGTCATCAGACTGCCTATTAGTGAACTCACCCTAAATACTATGCGGGAGACTGTGGGCTGAGAAACATTCATCGTGTCTCCCAGAATAAGCTACAATTACAGTACAGATAATCTTTATTTTTTTCTTTTAGGAGTAGTGATACTGATATATTTATATGACTTACTTGAAAACTTGCAGTAGCATAATACCGCAAACAAATTAAGAGCTGCATCGCAGGAGGGATCGGTAAACCGCGATTATTACTTTTCTGTAGCCCTGCTTCAATTTTAGGCAAAATTCCATTTAAAACAGAGTCTTTCGTGAAACGGTAGCGTCTACGGAATTCTTCCTCGTCAAAACAATCAAACGGATCACTCCCGTCTCGAATGTATCGCCTTGATATTTCTGGATGTTCATTCTGGATGTCCTCAATGTCCTCAATGTCCTCAATGTCTGCAATGTCCTCGATATCATCGATATCCTCGAAGTTCATTTTGTATTTAATCAAAATAAATTGTTTAATACACCACAATAACACCTTCAAACGCGTGCTCAAGTCCTCAATATCGTCGACTTAAAAATCTAACCTCAATAAAGCCAAATAAGAACTCGTTTTCTACAAATAAGGCGGACTTATTCGACTATGAATTCATAAGATCTTAAGACGGTATTAAGCATCGACTGTGAATCTACACCGATAAGCATTTACTTTTCTAAGCAAATGTTTAAGCTCAGATTTAAGACGTTGCTTATTCGGCGACTGTGAATCTAGCCGAGACGTCTTAAGTACGTGTTTAAGCCCAGCTTAGAAATAAGTTGCGACTGTGAATACCGCCCTATACCTTCACGGTATCTCATTCTTTATTTTCTGTTTCTTTTATATCACAGTGTATTGTGCTGGTTATTTTGCTTGCACATTACACTTTACGGCCTGCAGTTTACACTTTCCCATTTTCTTTTCTTGATCCCTTATTTTGATTTGATTCATTTTATTTTATTTTATTTTATTTTATTTTACTTTATTATCCCGTAAATTAGTATTAGTCAATAATATTTAATGGCTTGCTTGATTGGTTGTATGTGATTTGTCCGATTACATGCGTTGCTACATGCGTTGTTGATCTTTATTTTATTCTAATCTCGATTTTGATTTTGATTTCCATCTTGATTTATTTGGTTAAGTGTCTTATGTTATTTGTTTCATTTAGCTTATTTATTTACTCGGCCTCTCTTTCCTTGGCGGTTTTCTGTTATTTTCGGTGCATTTGCACAATTTGTAATTTGTTTTCTGCACCACGATAATGTGCTAGCACAGTGTGTCCTGCACTCCGCGCAATCTGCGGGTTTTGCACGGGTTGATTTGATTTAGCTCATAATTGTTATTAATCTAGTTCGATGGTTGGTCCACTTTCTTTATAGTTTGTATTCATATTTATGTTTATGTTTATGTTTATATATTTTATTCATATGCATATTCATATTTATATGCTTTGTTTTGGTCCAGTTTATTTACAAACATGAATGATTTATATAATAAATGATAATCGTGGCCTTGACTTACTTATTAATAAATTTATTTAATTTATTTATTTTGCTTTGGGCCATCTTAAGTTTTATTTGTTACCTTTGCTTCAGTATAATTACCTTTACCTTCCGCGAATAGCGTAGTATCGGACTTATCTTGGTGGTAAGTCTGATGGTAAGTATGGTTTCCTAGGATTGCGCGGCTGCACGATGGACAGTTCTATAGTCGGTAACTGTCTAACGGGTAACTGGCGCGTGGTGGGCAACCACTGCGCGGCAGATAATTTGTCTGTCGATGACCGTTACGGAGTGAACGGCCGAGTATTATATGGTAAGTAGAATGCTTTTGTCTATGCAAACGCTTGAGGGCGCGTGGCTTCTGTTGTAATCTCATCATTTAAATATTATTTAAACTCTCTATTTATTTATTTATTTATTTATTGTATTCTTATATTATGTAGTAGTATGGTGTTGATTGAACCATGCAGTTTACGCTTGATTTGTTTATTTGTCATTTTATTTACTTACCTTTATGCACTATCTGGTTGTCAATTTTATCTCCTATTTGCATTTGCATGGACAGAATCAGTTGCAACTTGCGAATTGTGAATTGTGAATTTGATTTATAGTTTGTAATTTGTAATGAATGGTTTATAAAGTTACAGTGGCTGAGACAATAATCTACAGTTATGTTGGTTGGAATATAATTCACTTGTTGCATTCATTTATTCATTTGTTTTACTTCTACATTATATTACATTATGTGGGTCATGCTGTTACGCGGTACACACTTTACATTTTACACATTTTCTCTATTTTCTCATTATTTATTTACTATTCATTCATTCATTTGATATGATTGATTAAATTATACATTGATTTGATCTGATTTGAGTCGGTTTCTGACGAATTTTCTTCTGGGCTGCTACAATGCTTTGTTTGTTCTTCTGTTCTTTTCAGGAATCATAGTGGTCGTGAGGGTATACGGTTCCTGTTAATGATGTCAGTATTTATACACTTCAATGATTTTATTTCACCTATACTTTGCCTTGATATCATTGTCATTCGATACTGATCTTTCTTTTCTTTTCTTTCTTGTTTTTCTTCTTTTATCCTTGTTCTTCCTTCATTCTTCTCTTTACATTTCCATTCTTGTAATTGCTGTCTACTCTTACTTGATTATTTTATTTGTGTCACACCTGTCGTTGCTTTATTTTATTGTCTTTTGGCCTGCCGACTGCTATCAGTCCCCTATTTATGGTTCATTGCCTCCATCTGATCATTTTGTTTCTCCACCATCTTTGCTTGTTAATCGCGTTCGAGGTCGTGGCTGTGTAGAATGTTCCTGCAAGCAAATTTGAGCAACTTCAATAATTCCAGACAATAGTTTCAATTTCAATTAGTGGTGCTACGTTATGCTCACCATATATTTATTTTCTTCATTTTATTTTCATCTTCTTCTTATTCCCAGTGATCTTCTCTGAAATATGGTACTTTTCCCATAAACTGATGTGATAGGAATGTATTATGTATTATATTTAACGTTGGTGATAACGTCATCAATTGGCCTGCTCAATCTTGTTGATCATCTACCAAGTGCGTCTGTTCATTGTAGGGTTGCCTGGTGACACGTGACACAGTCTACTAGTTTAAATAATCCTAATGGACCTTCATCTACATTATCTTGGTTATCTTGGCCTCTCAGGCGGGATTCTCAACTTCGCTGGTTTGAGCGCTTCATGCAAGCTCTCAGTTTACTGCTTATTATTGGTAGTTTTCTTTCAGTCACCACGATAGTTTTAACAGATGATTATCAGGAACTTCCTGTCACGCATGCATTTATTTATTATTATTATACTGCGCATATATGGCGTACCCTTTCTATTGTGGTGATTTTGTGTCTTGTCTTTTCATTTTGAAGTGATGCGTGTGCCTACTTTGCATTAGAACCTGCTGTTTCTGGTCATACTCTATATTTTACCTTTTACTACTGACAATAATTAGTAGCATTCTATGTTTTACTTCTTTTCTCTTATGACTGGCATTTGCTATCTGCTATTGTCTGGCATCTTTTACTTTACGTTTCACATCCTTGATTTATTTTTATTTTCATTTCAATTTATAATTCATCTTGAATTTTATGTTAACGATGTGATTATATTGTGTACTAGTGTTAAATAACAAATACTCTTTACTATTATTCTTCTTATTCTTTTATTCTTCTCATGCTGCTTGGTTGCTTGGTTGTATGTTTGACGTTTGAGGTTTTGTAGGTTATTTGCTTTTACTTTGCTTTTACCTTGCTTATGTGAAGTTCACATATGCTCGCTTGCTTATTCACTTACTATGCTTCTTATGTCTAGTTCACATGTTCTCATGTTCTTATATTATATAATATTATTTATCAATGTTTATTACTGACTCTTTCTCTACTTTAACTGTTTCATTAATTGCTCAATTGCTCAATTGCTCTGTTGCATTAGATGCATATATATGCTGATTTTCTGATTTGTTACTTACTTACTTACTTAATTACGTTTAATCACGTTTAATTAGGTTTATTAGGTTTATTATGTTTATTGTTATTGTATTCATCTGCCAGCTGTTATTTATGGTCCATCTATGGGTCTTCTATTCAGGGGCTTTATGGGCTTATTGATTTATCATTCATTATTTATGGTTGCATTTTGGGGCATTTGAAGGGCTATGCTGGTCATGAGAGCGTTTGTGTGTGAGTGTAAAGCATGTATGGGACATGTCATCGAGGGTTGCAGCGTACGAAGAGGTGGCGCGGTCACGCCGGGATGGTGTGATCCTTGAGGATATCCCCCCGGTGCCGACCGTTGCCGAAGAAAAATATGTTCCTGCCTCTGCAGGTCGGCGTGATGACCTCAGGGATAAGGCACATCATCAGCAACCTACCAGGCGGATGAAGAGGGGCACGGTCAACTGTGGAGATACGATGTCCCTGTCCTGACCGTGTTGAAGAACAACCCCTGTCCTGGCAATAGTGCTAGGTAGGCGAAGAGGTGGCGCGGTCACGCCGGGAAGGCGCGATCCTGGAGGATGCCCCGGTGCCGATCGTTGCTGAAGAAAAATGGCCTGTCCTCGTAGCAGGACAGGTGGGCGTGATGACCTCAGGGATAAGGCACATCATCAGCAACCTACCAGGCGGACGAAGGGGGGCATGGTCAACTGTGGAGATACGATGTCCCTGTCCTGAACGTGTTGAAGAACAACCCCTGTCCTGGCAATAGTGCTAGGCAGGCGAAGAGGTGGCGCGGTCACGCCGGGAAGGCGCGATCCTGGAGGATGCCCCGGTGCCGGCCGTTGCTGAAGAAAAATTCCTGCGTGTATTTCTCAGGTTTAAAATGTCCTTACCGCTAGATCGGAGGTGCAACGGCGTGGATCCGCAGATGCCCCATGTTACATGGCGTTTTTGCGGGAGGACGGAATAATGCGAAATGCATTGAATTGCCAAAACGCCGTTGTGGCTGCGTTGGTAACCTGTTATATATCCCAAAGTATGAATAGGTACTGGCGGCCCACGTTAGGGGAGAGGTTTTAGTGGGTAATATATCCAGCCGCAGGACTGTCCCTTCAGAACTACCTGCTCAAGGTCGCCCCTCCGGGGTCGGGTTGCCAGGTTGCCCCCTTCTGGGGTTGCCTCTTTGGGTTTGCCCTCACCAAACGGGCGCCAGGCTGCCCCCTCAGGGCGGGTATGAGTCCCACACTGCCCGGGCCCCCTCTAGCCGAATAGACGAAAGGGGAACCAGCCTGCGCGTGCATAAATGCATTTCCTCTTCCATAAAACAAAAAAAAAAAAAGGTTAGGTTAGGGTTAGGGTTAGGGTTAGGGTTAGGTTAGGTTAGGTTGGGTCAGGTTAGGTTAGGTTAGGTTAGGTTGGGATTCCCGCATGACGCGTCGAGGAGAGCGGACATGTTTTGTAATCGCTCCGCGGTCAGATTTGCAAGGCGGTGGATAGTTGCTTAGATATTCGCGTTTTTTGTTAAAATCATTTTTATCGTTTGTTCGGAAGTACTAATGTGTCGTTTTTCAATTAAATATTGTATTAATTTATTAATAATCGTTAAAACGTGTTGTGCGTGTTACGCGGTATTTCGATGCCGTGTTTCCGGTGTCCGTGGTGCTAATTATAAACATTTGACATTATTTAAGGATAACTCTAATTAATTATGAACGTTTCGTAGTGTAATTCCGCGTTTTTTGAGTGATTTTGTGATTAATTTTGTTAAGGAAGTGCGTGCAAGAACTGACAGGTTTTCAAGATGGCCGCCGTAGTGGAAGAAGGACAGACGGCTGCACGCGCGGCCAGGGCCTTGGATAGAAGAGGACAGACGATGTGAAATTGGGTCAACGGTTTGGTGACGTACTAGTTTATTCTTTTATTCTTTACTGTGTTTATTCACTTTATTCACTTTATTCACTTTATTCACTTTATTCACTTTATTCACTTTATTCACTTTATTCACTTTATTCACTTTATTCACTTTATTCACTTTATTCACTTTATTCACTTTATTCACTTTATTCACTTTATTCACTTTATTCACTTTATTCACTTTATTCACTTTATTCACTTTATTCACTTTATTCACTTTATTCACTTTATTCACTTTATTCACTTTATTCACTTTATTCACTTTATTCACTTTATTCACTTTATTCACTTTATTCACTTTATTCACTTTATTCACTTTATTCACTTTATTCACTTTATTCAACTTATTCACTTTATTCACTTTGTTTATTCACTTAGTTTCGCGTTTATTTGCGTTTCGTTGAGTGATTTAATTATTTAATTATTTAGTTATCTGACTGATCGGCTGTTCAATTTATTCAAATTTAAATTTTATTACCCATTTACTCATTTGCTGTGCTTGCTGTCTCTTCGTCTGATTGTTATTTATTTATTTACTTATTTCCTATCTCATATTCCGAATTTCGTACTTCACCTTTTATTTATTCATTTATTACCTATTTCATATTGCATATTTCATGTTTTATCATCAAGCGTAGTTAGTTTGTTTGTTTATTTTATTTTATCTTATCTTATTTTATTTTATTTTATTTTATTTTATTTCATTTTATTCTATTTTATTTTATTTTACCTTATTTTGTTTATTTTATGTTATTTCATTCATTTTATTTCAACTCATTTCATTTTATCCTATCTTATTCTTTTTCATCCCATTTCACTTTATTTCATTTTAATCTTTCTTATTTCTTGTGTTATCCTATCTTATATTTATTCCATTTTTGCCTTATTTTATTTTATCATCTATTCATATTTTATTTCATATTTCCATATTTCATGCTATTACGTGTTGTCCACGGGGCGGCACCGTATTTGTTTTATTTTATACAGTGTGTCCCACGTAACTGGAAACACTCCAATATTTCCTAAACTATTAAAGATACAGGAAATTGCTTTGGTGGTCATTGCATGGTAGGATGGAGCAACATCTTGACGTAGACAAATTTTTTTTTGCATCATTATTTTCAAAAATATAATGGCAAAGTTTGGTTTTTTAAATGGAACTATATATTTTCCTTTGGATCATTTGATAGTGCTTTTGAAATCGAATTCATTAAGCTTGCATGTATACACTTGATTTTCATTTGTTTACGAGATATTGCGCTAACAAATTTGGAGATTTTTCACGGGAGAAATTCCCTTCAGTGGGAAATATCAGCAGGGGTCCTGTTCGCGCGTAAAGTGCCGCGTGTTAAGCAGTACCACTTGAAATGGATACCACGGGCGGCCAGCGGGGCGGCGGGCCCAAACTTTAGACGCGAACAGGACCCCTGCTGATATTTCCCACTGAAGGGAATTTTTCCCGTGAAAAATCTCCAAAGTTGTTAGCGCAATATCTCGTAAACAAATGAAAATCAAGTGTATACATGCAAGCTTAATGAATTCGATTTCAAAAGCACTATCAAATGATCGAAAGAAAAATATATAGTTCCATTTAAAAAACCAAACTTTGTCATTATATTTTTGAAAATAATGATGCAAAAAAAAAATTGTCTACGTCAAAATGTTGCTCCATCCTACCATGCAATGACCACCAAAGCAATTTCCTGTATCTTTAATAGTTTAGGAAATATTGGAGTGTTTCCAGTTACGTGGGACACACTGTATATTATTTTATTTTATCTTGTCGCTATGTGCATCGGTTTGCACTTCTATCGCGCGTCTAATAGTTTGCATAGGCTATTCTGTACCCGGATATTTATTATTTGTTAGTTACGTTTAATTTCGCTAATTTTGCTCATTATCGTATTTTTGGCCTAATTACCGTTCTCACCGCTTCATGGTTAATGGTACATCGGGTTTCATGGTTTACGCGGTTTGCATATTCTCGTGTTTCAGTTACTCGTTTTGCTGAAATGTCTTTATTTCATGATTCATATTTGATTCCACGTTATTATTCTAATATCTTGGGTTTTATTTAATTTTACCATTCGCGATGATGCGGTGGAGCGATGTAACGTGTTAAGTGAATAAATTGGACGATGATTCGGGTTATGTGATTCATGCTATATGTCTCTTTTAATTTCCTCTTGTTTCCAATTTTCAGTTTTCAGTTTTCAGTTTTCAGTTTTCAGTTTTCAGTGCCAGTGCCAGTTTCAGTTTTCGTTTGTTCCAGTAATGTTTTAGTCTGTCTCAGTTTGTTTCAGTTATATTGTGCGATGTGTGATTGTTGATGGCTATCGTTTATTGTTAGGAGCATTGGCTTTGCTATTTTGCTATTTTGTTTCATTTTATTTCATTTTATTACCCATTTTAATCCCTTTTTTTAATTCCTTTCTCTCCTTTCATCCCTCTTATTCTGTTCACTACATTTCCATTACTTTATACTTTTATTCTCGCTCTCATTCCCTTTCTTAACTACTTAACTAACTACTTAACTATTTAATTACTTACTTACTGCTTCATTTACTATTTCATTTATATAACTGTTGTGCTTACATGCTTATACGCACTCATTCGTTCATTCTTCATTCTTCATTATTTCATTATTTCTCCATTACTTATTTTATTCATTGTGTTGATTGATTAGAGTTAAAGCAGCAGATTTTATTTAATTTATTTGATTTACTGGTTATTTGATTCATGATTTATGTGACTTACTTCCTTCTTCAGTGCTGATAAGTGTAGTGATTTCGTTTATTCAATGCTTTGTTGGTGCGCGGTTTTGTTATTGGTTTATCATTGAAGCATTATTTTGAATATCATTTTGGATATCCTATTGATTTATTCATATTATATAGTAGCTTGTGTTTAATTGAACCACGCACCGTGCATTTGATTTGATTTATTGTCACTTTTAATGTCTTTACAAGTTACCCAGTTTTCAGTTGTCAATTTCTATTCTATTTTGCATTTGTATGAACATAATCACTCACAGGTCCAATCTATAATTTACAAAGTAGTGGTGATGGAACTAGTGAGCGTGCTGGCAGTTTTCAGTGATTTAATTCATTATATGGTGTCGATTCTATTATCTATTTTAGATCATAGCGTATTGGGTTGGCTGTGTTTGTGTTTGTTTTCAACATTTCGCCACTCATTTCTTCTTTTTCCTTATGTTCTTTATTTTCGTTTCCTTTCCTTATTTTCCCGAATTTAATTTCTACAATTGTTACACTTGCGTTTGTTATTCGTTCATTATTCATTTACTCATTATCCTTGTTCAGTGCTTCATTTCATTTCAATTATAGTGTAACGATTTGATACATACCTTATCCTAATTTTGTTCTTCTACTGTGCTGGCAGGGGATTTTGTCTATTCAAATGCATTGATGGTGCGTGGTTTCTGTTGTTAGTTTATCTTTAAATATTGGTTTGCATCTAGTTCTGATTTATTATTCTTATATTATACAGTAGTATTGCGTCTAATTAAACCACGCATCTTTCATTTGACCTGATTTATTTATTTATTTGTCGCTACTTATTAACTATATACATTATTCGGTTCGGTTCGGTTATGAGCCTCTAATCTCTACCTCTCATTTGCATTCGTGTGGACATGATCACTTGTAATTTGTGGGGACGTGGTGATGAAACCAGTAATCGTGCTGTCATGTGTCATGTTTCAGTCTAGTTGAATCTAATCTGGTGTGTTTACTTCCTTTACTTCTTGTATTTTGTACCCTATTTATTTATGACAATGCATTGTGTTGGTTGTGTCTGGTTACAACATACAATATCATATTATATCTTACATATTCATTTCATGTCATCTCGCTTTTATTTCTCTCAATTTCTTAACTTCTACGACTGTTGTGTTCACATTCAGCATTTGGTATTCGCTGCCCAATTGCTTAATTATTTAATTATTTTATTTATTTATTTATTTATTAATTACTTATTGTTCATTCATTCACTTATCCACTTTGCCCATCCATTCATTTATTCATTCTTTACTCATTGCTTCATTGAATTTCTGGTTAAAGTTAAAGGATTTTATTACTCTATTCTGTTTATTCTTCCTGCATTGACTAGAGGTTTTAACTATTCAGAGGCATTGATGGTGTATGGCTTCTTGTATGGCTTCTTTTATTAGTCTATCATTTAGGTATCATTCTAAATATCATTCTAACTTTATTGATTTATTTATTCTTATATATAGCAGTCGGTGTTTAACTGAAACTCACACCTTACATCTGATCTGATCTGGTCTGATTCATTCTGATTTACTCATCGCTTTCTAGCTTCTATTTATCTTTACACACTATTTAGTTCTTAGCTGTCAATTTCTATTTCTAACCTCTAATTTCTAATTTCCATTTCTATTTCAATTTCTAATTTCTACTCCTATTCGCATTCGCATTTGTACAGACACAATCACCCACAATTATAATATAGTCTACGGAGTGGTGACGATGGAGTCAATAAGCACGTGTTGTATTCCAGTGTTTCAGTGGAATTTAATGCATCTTATGGTGTTATTTTGTTTTATTCTATTTTATTACAATGCATTGTTGGGGTTTGGTCATAATTTCCACTATCCTTATTCCCATTTCATTCCTATAACTGTTATGGTTGCATTCATGACTTATTCATTTGTTCATTCATTCATTGTTTCGCTGCTTATTCGTCTGACTCTGGTTAAAGGATTGGTCTGTCTTCACACTAATTTCCTTCCTTCCTTCTCCTCTTAGCTGACAAGCGATCTGTCCATCCAAACGCATGGACGATGTGCGGTTTGGTCATTGGTGGTTTCTCCTTGAATATCATCCCTGAGGTGATCAGCTGAGGGTTCCGTGCGAACACTAATTAAATTTAGTGTGTCTTGTTGCAATTTATGTTGACTGGGGCTGTTTGTTTGATTGATTGAGACTTCCTTTATGGGACGCTGCAATATGGTGTGGTGTTATGGATCAGCATCAATGGGCAATGGGTATTATTTGTGGGCAAAGTGGATTCTATGCTATTCTATTTTCTATTTATTTATTTATTTTATTTATTATACTTCATTTCTTAATCCCATTTGAATTGACCGAGATTGGACTGATTAACTAATCTGATCTAATTTAATTTTGTTAATTTGTTTCAACTAGTTCAATTTAGTTTTAATAACTGATATCTCCTATAAACAAATGTGGGGTGGGAGTAGATTTGGAGTTTAAATTTCAAACTCCAGGATGATGGATTTATAATCTATGGCTCGTTGCCATACTAGTTCGCCAAACCGCCGCTCTGCCGTGAGACGCTGCCTGTCAACTTCGCTTCGCTTCGGTTCGATTCGGGTATTCGGGTTTTATATCTTTCTGCATTCATTCGTTATGTCTGTATACTCCTTTTCGGGCATGCTTATGATATTTGATGAGGTTGGAGTGAATTGTGCGATTTCTCATTTAATTCTCGATTGATTAATTGAGCTGGGTTTCACTTACTATCATATTAAATCATGCGTTTAACTGTTAAACTGGTTTATTTATTACCTACAGATCACCGTATCCGTTGATCCTGCTAATTCTATTGGTGCGTGTAACCTGTGCAATTTCTGTGGCATTGGGATACAACACGACTGTATTGCTATTGATGGCCTTGACGGTGATATCTTTTGATTTGATTGATTTAATTATACTCCGCACGTAGATTTGTATCTGTACCTGCTTATTGCTGGCCAGCCTACTCAGAGTTCTTTCAATGTAGTGTTGGTTTATTAGTTTGCTGCTAAATTTGGGACTGTCCAGTGTCAGATGCAGCGGATTGAGAGAGCCGATGATCACTGTTTTGATCTTAATTGCTCCGGCGAATGATTTAATTTGTAACTTCTCTTGCTAGCATGTGTACCTGATGGGCTGGGTCCGGCACCTAGTAGTTGATTAATTATTAATCATTTACTTAATGCGACAGAACTTGCACGATTCTGATTGATCCACGTTACATTTTTAGTATGTTTTGAGGTACCTTCAATGTTCTTCACGGTTTCTCTGATTTACTTAAAGTACTTTAATCATTTAAATCACTTTAATTATCTGTCTTTCTGCTATTGTACCCTGGCGTTAACTTAACGTTACTCACGCTTCCACTTTTATTTTAACCCAGATTGAGACTGATTCCAACTGTGATCATGATCCCCGTCTCCCCATGACTAGGATGTGATCTATTTGTCTACAACGAGAAGCTCACTTATAATTCTTAGTTTACTAGTTTGGTTTTTAGTTTCTTAGTATTACTTATCTAATTCAGCTACGTTCACCATTATCTACTATTTGCATCACAGTATACTGCATGCTTTCACCTTATGTTACTTCCTCTCTCGTTTACCTGTTTTGTCAAATTCTGTTAATATCCTTACATACTATCAGCTTGGCGTTCTCCTGGACGATCTGATGGTTAATATTGTGGAGGGCATAATGCTTTGTCCATTCCGGAGCTGCAAGCTGCATTCATGCACAGTAACGCAACATTCATTTCATCCCCATTTATCTTGCCTCATTTATGCATTGAGTTGTTCTGAGGAAATAGCGGTTTGACATATGATTGAGATTCAATTTGAGATTTATAATCTATGGGATAATTTACACTGCAGTTTGATTTGATTTGAGGAATGGCACGGCCAGCACCAAATTACGCTTTCTATGTTCACCATACACTATTACTTTAACTTCAGCCTCTTTTGGCCTCGTGCTAGCTGATTTATTCTGGGGTTCCTGTAGATTTCTGAGGTGAACAACTGATGGTCTCATGAGAATGCTAATTAGGATTAACGATGCTTTGTGACATATCAATGCTTGATTTGATCGTGACTTCTTCATGGGACATTGCGGTGTGGTGTGTTGTAAGTCGGTATCAATGCGTATTATCTGCTAGCGAAATATAGTATACTTTATTCTATTTATTTTGCCTATTTTATTTTATACTTAATTCTTATTCTCCTCATTTTATTTAATTCAGTTATTAATAGTTATATCCTATAAGCAAATGTGGGTGGGTGTAGATCTGGAGTTTGAGATTTTAAACTCCAACATGGCGGATTTATGTAATCTATGGCTCGCTGCCATACTGGTTTGCCGATCCGCCACTTCGCCATGAGTCGCTGCTGTCAGCTTTGGTTCGATTCGGGTATTCGGGTTTTCTATCTTTCTGCATTTACTGGTTATGTCTGTTGTACACTCCTTTTCCGGCATGCTTATGATATTCGATGAGGTTGGAGTGAATTGTGTGATTTTTCATTTAATTCCCAATTGATTAATTGAACTGGGTTTCACTTACTATACTATCATATTAAATCATGTGTTTAACTGTTAAACTGATTTATCAGTTTTCTTTCAATGTAGTGTTGGTTTATCAATCTGTTGCTAAATATGGGACTGTCCAGTGTCAGGTGCAGCAGATTGAGAGAGCCGATGATCACTGTCTTGATCTTAATTGCTCCGGCGAATAATTTAACTCGTAACTTCTCTTGTTAGCATGTGTACCCTACGGACTGGATTTGGCACCTAGTGGTTAATTAATTATTTAATCATTTACTCAGTGCAACAGAACTTGCATGATTCTGATTGGTCCACGCTGCACTATTAGTATGTTTTTGACGTACCTTCAATGTTCTTCATGGTTTTCTCTGATTTAATTATAAAGTATTTTAATCACTTTAATCACTTTAATTACAATTATTTGTTTTTTCTGCTATTGTACCCTGACGTTAATTTAGCTTTACTCTCACGCTTCCACTCTTATTTTAACTCGGATCGAGACTGATTCCAATTGTGATCATGATCCCCGTCTCCTCCTGACTAGGATATGATCTATTTATATACAGCGAGAAGCTCACTTATTGCTAGTTTTAGTATCACCCATTCATACAACTACGTTCACCACTATCTATTGTTTGCATTACAATGTACTGCATGTACTTGTCATCTTATCTCACTTATTTTTCTATTCATTACTTACCTTATTACTTTACTTCATTAAGATTCTATACATCCTTACTCACTGCTTGCCTGGTGTAGTTTTGGATGATGGGTGATCTGTTTGTGTGGTGCATAATGCTGTTGTTCATTTCAGAACTGCAAGGTTGCATTTATGCATTGTGTGCAGTAGTGCAGCGTTCATTCATTTTCTTATTCCACCTTATTTATTAGGTGGATTACTCGATCGAGGCAATAGATTTGTCCAATGGTCCCATGAATCTCTGTGATACGGGTAACCTGCTACAGCTCGGTTATACTGTGTCAGAACATGGTTTGTGTCGCTAGCTACGGTAATATAATATCATTTATTATTTATTATTTATCTATTATTTATTCTCCTTATTCTCTATATTTTACATCCTGATTGCGAGCATGACTACATTGATTCCTAAACGATTGCTAAACCATTGAATTATTAATTTATACGTGGCTTATTTATATGCGATGACTATAATGTATTGTATCTCAGTTCGCTGTTAACCTTGAGATTGTTCAGTGGGAATGCAGTGAACTGAGAGAACTAATGACTGAATATTTTGACCTTGATGGCTCAAAGTTTTTGCTGGGGCCTAAGACGGCACTTCTTTCTTCTTACTTTTCTAATATTTACTCGAGCGGTTGAGTCTTGTATTTATCTATTTATTACTAACTAATTTCTATTCAATGCTGCAGAGTTTACACGGTTTTATTGGTTATAACGTTGGAACACTGTATCTGCATTTATCCTCTATTATGATTCACTCTGATAGGGCATGCTAGCTATTCGACTTTTGTTACTCTTATAACTACAATTCTAGCTCGGTTCTTTTTTAAATTTGCCCCTGACGTCAACGTTGAACTGATTCCCGTTCGTGTGGCGGGAGGGGAATCCATTCTGACTGTGACTGTGATTTTGGATTCTACTGCGGCTGGAATATGGCCTTTTCTGATTGATATGGGACTCGGTCGTGTAGCGGGGTCAAGTTTGACCTTGGCTGCGTCTCCGCGGCTTAGCTCGTTTAATTTGTTTTGTTTCGTTCCGTTTCATTTTGCCTTATTCATTAATATTGTATGTTGCTTTTCTTTTTCTTGATGCATGCAGTTGTTTATTGAGACTCATTATGTGAACGTTTCCGTTCTCTTTTCCTTTCTTGGTACGATACTCGTTGGCTATATTGTTGCTTTGCTTCTACAGGTACTGTGAGCCCGGTTAACATTGAACGATGGTTGGAGGGGCTTAATTTGGTCTGAATTGGACTGGATTGGGATGAGCTACTGGTCGACGATGCCGATAGATTTGTCCAATATTCCCATAAATCGTTATGATACGGGAACCTGGAAGCTTGTTGCAATTTCTGTTGAATTGTGTTACAAGACGGCTCTTGCTGTTGGTTATGGTGATGTCTTTGGTTCTTATATTCTTTATACTCTTGCATTTTGATTATGAAAATTGATTATACTAATTACCAAATTACTAAGTTACTAAATTATTAATTTATACGCGGTTTATCTATATACGATGCTTGTAAAGAACTTGTTTTCTGGTTCGCTGTTAAACTTGAGATTGTTCAATGGGAATGCAGCGTGCTGGGAGAATTAATGACTGAATGTCTGGACCAGGATTGATCAAATGTTGCTGGTTGCCTAAGGTGACATTTCTTCCTATTTTCTTAATATTTATTTGAGTGGCTAGGTTTTGTATTTGTTTATTTATTATTAGTTAAATTTCTGTTCAATGTTGCAGAGTTTGCACGGTTTTATTGAACACTGAAACATTATTATCTGCACCTATTCTCCATGATTTACTTCGATGGGGCATGCTAGCTATTTGCTTTTGTTACTCTTAACTCTAGTTCGGTTCTCCTTGAATTTGCCTTCGACGTTAATTGAACTGATTTTTGTTCGTGTGGCGGGATGGGAACCCATCCTGACTGTGGCTGTGATTTCGGATTTAGTACGACCGGAGTATGGCCTTTTTGATTAATACGGGAATCGGCCGCGCAGCGGGGTTAGGTTTGACCCTGGCTGCATCTCTGCGGTTTAATTCATTGCGTTTTGCTTCGTTCCGTTTTATTTGCCTTATTGTATTAATCTTGCCGCATGTTGCGTTTCATTTCCTGGATGCATGCTGCTACTTATTGAGTCTCATTTACGCGAACGTTTCCTTTCTTGATACAATGCTCGTTGGCTATATTGCTGCTTTGCTTCTACAGGTACTGGGAGCCCGGTTAACTTTGAAGGATGGTTGGAGGGGTTGGATTTGATTTGAATTGGACTGGATTGGGACGAGCCGCTGGTCGACGATGCCGATAGATTGGTTCAATAATCTCGTTAATCGTTATGACACGGGAACCTGGAAGCTTGTTGCAATTTTTGTTGCATTATGTTATAAGACGGCTTTTGCCGTTGGTTATGGTGATGTTTTGATTTTATATTCTTATATTCTTACATTTTGATCATGAATTTTATATTAATTATTGAATTACTAAATTACTAAATTATTAATCTATACGCGGTTTATCTATACGATGCTTGTAAAGTACTTGTTTCTTGATTCGCTGTTGACCTTGAGATTGTTCAGTGGAAATGCAGCGAGCTAGGAGAATTAATGACTGAATATTTTGACCATAATTGATCGGGTTTTGTTGGTGCCTAAGGTGGCATTTCTTCCTTTCTACTTTTCCTTAATATTTACACGAGCGGCTGGGTTTGTATTTATTTACTTGTCTTAATTGAGTCTCTATTTAATGTGGCAGAATTTGCACGGTGTTATTGACTATAACATTGGAACACTGTTATCCGTACCTATCCTTTATTATGAATCACTCCGATGGGACATGCTAGTTATTCGACTTTTGTTACTCTTATGACTTTGGCTCGGTTCTCTTTCAAATTTGCCTTTGACGTCAATGTTGAGCTGATTCCTGTTCGCATGACGGGGTAGGGACCCATCTTGACTGCGTCTGTGATTTTGGATTAGTGCGGGCGGAGTATGGCCTTTTCTGATTGATACGGGACTCAGTCACGCGGCGGGTTTAAAATCTGGCTTTGGCCGCATCTTTGTGGCTTAGCTCATTGCGTTTTGTTTCTTTTCTTTTCATTTTCATTTTACTTCATTTTACGTTACTTAATTCATTAATATTGTTGCACGCTGTGCTCCGTTTCCTTGGCGCATGCTGCCACTTGTTGAGACTCAGTCATGCGAACTCTTTCTTTCTTGATACGATACCTGTTGGATTGTTCCTTTGCTTCTGCAGGTACTGGTGCCCGGTTGACGTTGAAGGATGATTGGGGGGGTTGGATTTGATTTGGACTGGACTAAGATGGGACATTGATTGATTGAGCCAATGGAGTTAATAGATTTGTCCACTAATTTCGTGAATGTTTACAATACGGGTAATCTGTTACAATTTTGCTGTATTATGTTACTAGACGATTTGATAGTTATTTATTTGTGAGGATATGTGATTTTGACATTCTGATCTTGATTAGTGCACTAATTTATATTTAACTATATCCGGCATTGTAATGAGATATTTGATATCCTGATTTGCTGCTAATTCTGAAATTGCTCAGAGTGGAGAGTAGCTAGCTGAGATAGCTAGTGACTAATTGAATGTTGATCCTAATGGATCAATCGTCTTTACGGATTATATTCCTTCTCTTATCAATTATATTGTAGTCAATCAATTGAATTCGGTGTTGAGGATTAAGTATTAACCGGGTAATTATTTGCTTAGCGTGGCAGAGTTTACATGGCCTCAATGGAATATGGTGTTGAAATATTGTGGTGCGTATTTATGTAAATTTTTCTCTGTTTATTCTTCGGACAGGGTGTTCTAGCTATCTAAATTTATTATACCTATCATACTTTGACTTAACTATTGCTTTTCTTATTGTCAACTTAATTTCAACCCTATTCATACAGCAAGCTGGAACTTGACTTGGTTGTTATCTGGTTCCGACGCGACTGGAAAGTGGTCTGTCCTTGAAGTGTTAGGAGTCCGGTGTCATGATTAATCTTTACCCTACCGTTACTTCGCTTTAATGTAATGCAATTTACTTTAGCTCATTTATTCTCGGAATTCTTATTGCGAATATTGTTAGTTTCGTACTGTTTTAAAGGATATGCGAGGGGATGCGGGTTCATGATGTCGTTTATTTTAGGAACCATGTATAGTCGCATTTACACAGTGTGGCGTAGTATTTTATTTTCATTTGTATAGTAGTATTGTTATGTCAATGCAGCAATCGATGGGGCAGCTCTGTAATTGACTGCATGATATGCGTCTTGGGTTTGATCTGCCCAGAGGTAGAGGTGTACTTTCTACTTGTTGCTTTGGATTACTCTCTTTTGTTTATTGATCATTTTCTTGTTTTATTGTCGATCAAATTTCTCGTGTCGCTATAAGAACAATTTAATTTGATTAATTTGATTCAATTCCTGCTTCCGGAAATCTTTAAGCGAGCAATTGTTTGTTTTATGGCTCTGTGCCTATATAGTTTTTTCCTCATTTATGTTTGATAGATCATATACTGTCGCAGGTGTGTTCGACGTGATGCGTCACATTATAACATGTTATAGATATAAACGCAAATAAGTTTATTCTTTTCTTGTTCGCATTGCATTTGATCGATCCATTTGACTGTCTGGACAATAGTCTTGCGAAGCTGGCTGGATTATAGTAGACAGATACTGATTTAAATTTCAAATTGGCGGAGTTGTATGGTTCATTGCTCACCGGGCTGATGGTTCTCTGGAGCGCCGCTGCGTTGCGTGTCGCTACCTGTCAAGAGCCGGGGTTTCGGTTGAAGCGGAGGAGAATTGCACGGTTATAAATTCGGCTGAATTTGATGAATAAATAGATCAAATTGCTAATTGTGTATTATTATTGTTCCCTGTACCTACCGGTCCTGCTAGCTCTGTTGGCGCGAGTTGCCTGCTGAAGCCCTGCTATGGTGGGCTATTAGACGACTTAGTCGCTGTTTGCGGAAACTTTGATTTTGGCATATTAATTTTGGTTGTGAATATATAATTCTTCTATCATTCTGGCTTTTCATTTTGATTCGGTCTAACGCCTCAGTTCTTTCTTTATCCGACTTCGAAAAGGAGGAGGATACTCAATTCGATGTGTATATATATATTTTTTTTTTTTTTTTTTTTTTTTATGTATGTTCACCGATTACGCCGAGACGGATTGACCAATCGGAACGAAATCTTTTGCATCTGGTAGAGTATGTCTCCCGATTGGTCCCGTTAAAAAAATATTTTATATTTTTTCACTCCGAACGCTTTTTATTGCAAAAAAAACGTACTATTTCATGTACATGCGGCGAACGGTCGCCGATTACTGCGAGACGGATGGACCAATCGGAATGCTACTTTTTCCGTCTTATAGAGTATAACCCCCTATTGGTCACATAAAAAAATATTTTGCATTTTTTCACTCCTAACGCTTTTTATTGCAAAAAAACGTACTATTTCATGTACATGCGGCGTACGGTCGCCGATTACTCCGAGACGGATAGACCAATCAGAATGAAATTTTTCGCGTCTTATAGAGTATAACTCCCTATTGGTCCCATAAAAAAAATATTTTGCATTTTTTCATTCCTAATGACTTTTTTTTCTAAATGTTTGTTCGCCGATTACTCCCTGACGGATGGACCAATTGGAACGAAACCTTTTGTATCTTCTAAAGTATGTCTCCCGATTGGTCTTGTTAAGAAAGTATTTTTCATTTTTTCATTTCTGTCAATTTTTATTGCAAAAAAATTGTACTGCTTCATTTATATTTTTTTCGGCGTTTATTCTACAGGGAATATACCGATTGTGACTTTTCAACATTTTCCGTGAAATGAAAAAAAAATAGACTTCGTCATTTTCTCTATCAGTTGGTCGCTAAAAGAAGGGTTAGCTTCCTTCTTCACGTATCAGTCGCTGGAAGCTGATTTGGACTGTTTCTTTGCAAAAGTAACCGTCGTAATCTTTGCATTTCTGCGAGTGCTCTTTCGTCATGCGGTTTAACGAGGACTTTGTTTGGTGCTAAATCAGATAGAGCAAAACCATCTAAACTTTTGACACGACTAAGAGTGACGTAAATTTGGCCTTTTGCAAAATTCTTTTTGCCAAGATCAATTACAGCTTTGTTTAATGTTGTCCCTTGTAATTTATGCACCGTTACTGCCCAACTTAGAATAAGTGGTAACATTCTGCGCTCGACGTCCCCACAACCTTTCGTCGCCTGAAACGTTGCTACAACTGGAGATATTGGGATGTAACCGTCGATATCTTTAAATCTATTTCCAATGGACTCGTCGTCAAATTTTATAAGTACCGCGTCCGGCAACTCTCCTTGTTCTAGTTGATCTCTTCGAAGTGCCGGCCATGTAAATTTCTTCACTATTCCCATTGCACCGTTTATCAAACCATCAGAAATTGATATATTTCGTCGCAGCATGATTCGCGATCCTTCAGTTAACGTTATTGTATGTAACAGTCCGCCACAATTATTTACATTTGCAGGTATGACATTTTCTGGTGGCCTTTTTCCATATGTAGCTGCCTCACGGGATTCGTCTATTGCATCAATGACGTACATTCGATGTGATTTTGCTAATTCATCAGTCATTTTTGAATTATATTCATCCACTAATTTTATCGTTGGGAATATTCTTACTGCTGCACCATCCTCGAACTCTCCGGTTAGAGGAACCCTTCTTCGTTCGCATAATATTTCCAGTTGAGAAGTTGTCACTTCCCCAAACCGAAGGTTATTCAATAAATCGATAAACTCAACGTCATCTCTTTGTCGCATATTAATGGTGAGTTCGCAGAATGAAAATTGATGCCATAAATTAATTTCTGCACTACACCAATGTGGCTGTACAAAACACCAGTGTCCTTTTACTGGGGGCAACTGCATGATATCGCCAAAGAGAAGTACATTTACGCCACCAAATAGTTTATCATTTGTTTTGAGTTCTTGCAATCTTAAATGAATTATAATTTCTCATAAGATACCATTGATATCTCGTCGATAATCAACCACCTTGTATGACGCCACTTTCGTCTCTCCTGTTCGAGCCTCTGTCCTGTCAGTCGTCGATAGGTCATGGCAGTACCTTTTTCAATAGGCAACGAGAACAAGGAATGCAGAGTTTTTCCGAATATTTGACGGGCAGCGACGCCAGTCAAAGAAGCTACTTCGATGAAAGATGGTTTTATCATCATATCAACTGTAGGATTATAGCAGCGTTTAACGTGTTCAACAAGTAATTTTAAAATAAACGATTTGCCACTGCCAGCTCCTCCGGTAATAAAAAGCAACATTTGTTCCGGATTTTCAACAGCGTTTTTTTTAATATCTTTCTCAATTACTGCGGAAACTGATTTTAATAAGTCTTTCTGTTGAATATTAAGACTTCGAATACTATTAAGGAACACGTCTTCTGGCATTGCAATCGTTTCTTGCTGTTGATCTTCATATAAATCACCTTGATCATAATATATTGTTTCGTCGGCATGAATTCCGACTGGATCTCTTAAATGTTCATTAGTTTCTTCTTCATGTACAACATTCAAAGCAACAGCTTGGGCGAGCGCCGCTTCAATAATTTGCTCTGCGTGAGTAAATTGTTCGACGGTTGCGTTACCCAACATAGGTTTCAACTCGTGTTGCCGTCGAAGAAAACATTGTTCCGAAGATTCGTTTTCGGACATAAGTGTACTTTCATCACGAAATGGAATGTGACACACTATTAAGTTGTAGAAGTATCCTTCTCTATCACTGTTCAGGGTATAATATCGGTGGCGGAGTACAGCTGGTTTATTTCTTATTCGCATTCGGGTATTGTCCTTCAATTTTATAAACTTCGATCTCGAAATTTCTTCATCGTCAGTTCTAAGTTCTGCGTCGCCATCCTCTTCTGTCCATATATTACTTGAAACTGTTTCATATCGGACAGCAAATTCGGCTAAACTCAAGTTCTCTAGGTTGCCTGGCCTCTTTACGTAACGATCGAATATGTTATTGAAAAATGATGTTCCATTTTCTTCAAATCGCAGAATTCTATATCTCTGCTCAGGCCGACAGCTGTTTATAAATACAGCTTTTCGCGAGCTCATTTTAAGAGGCAGATGGCATAATCGATAAGCACATTCTATAGCATTGACCATACGTTGAGATAGAATTGCCATAGATACCGAAAATAATTGATTTCGGATGGTATCGTTTCGGCGTTTCGCTCGTCAAACGGCTTCTTTAATAATATTTCCTGTGTCCTGCGGCTCGCATTTACTTGCGTATTTAGCAATATAATATGCGACGGCTGTAACATTTCCGCATGGTTGAATATCCATGTTTGCTTTCCAAAGCTTTAAAAGAGTTGGGTTGTAATTATTCACCATAACTTCATTTGCGGTTCTTTTAAGTACGCAGAAACGCCCGTTGTTGGCAAGTGTGTCATCTGGGCCTAAGCACATCGTTCTTTCACTTATCGGTCTGGGGAATCCAAATCGACAAGAACGATTATTACGATCTTTGTAACATGTATGAGAATGTTTATGAATTTGGACTTTTTGAACTATATCGTTCATATCGTGATTTTCGATGTCCAATAATGAACAAGATACAATTTTCTCAATAACATTTTGGCCTTCGTTGGTAAGGAAATCAGGTACGTTTGCGCACCAAATAAGCATGTGCAAATGTGGACTTCCCCGATTTTGAAATTCAATTCTATACCAAAAATCGGTAACAACGCCGCCTAAGCATTGCGAGTTTTTTATATACTGCATTAACGCGTTTACGCGTAACGTAAATTGTCTTGCGATAACTACCGGGTGTCTCTGAACCAATTGTAGTCGATCTGCAAACGTTAGGTTTTCAAGTTCGGTCGTTGATTGACCTTCGGATAGTAGTAATGCCTTCAACATATCTGGCCAATTCAGATCATTACAAGAGAACGTAGCAAACCATGTGGGCGGTCCAAGACTTCGGACCATGGCGATTAATTCCGAACAGCATCGTTTCCAGTATGATGCCGATCCTCTTATGTTTCTCATTGTGAGATGTATGTTGTCTACTAATCCCTCTGGAGTATATTCACCTTGGCGCATTCTACATGACACTGAAATGCTAGCTTTTGCGCGGTAATATTCAACCACAGATAATGCGAAGAACAGATAATCTGTTCGTTGGAACCGTTTGTCATTGCTCAGAATACGTGCTTGGAAGTAATCTAATGGTGTTATTGGGATGTCACGATGCTCTCTGAATCCATTTTTTCCATCTGGAAACAGGAAGTACCAACACAGTTCTTCAATTCTTCTCTCCCTCTCTAGGTTCAAAGGAGGCGCTGTTTTTCTATGTATATTAGCCAGTTGTATCGGGTCATTTTCGGCGTTATTATTATTATTATTATTATTATTATTATTATTGTTGATACAGACGATATTATCGATGTTGGGAACACCTTCGTCAATCGAACGTAGCATGCTTGTTTCGAAAATAATTCGTGTTCCGTTGGATTCATTTCGTGGGGTCGCAACCGATAGATGTTGCATTCTTTCTACCAGTGAAGATCTATTTCTCTCGGATGCAATTGTTACAGGTGTTAATGAGTAGATATTTAATACATTACTGTTGCCATCTTTCGCATACAAATTACGACGCAAGGTGGCGTGTAAAGCATCAATAGTAGTAAATTTCATACAGCATGAGGCGCCCCGTAACGGTGCTTTATATCCTTTTGGACCTCTTGCATGGGAATCAAACAACCAATAGCAGGTGGTCTCCGATTGGTTGCTACATGATACAGCTATTGATGTAAGATTCGCGGTAAGAATTCCGTACATATACCGTTGAAAAAATGTAATCAAACCATTTTTTAAATTTGGAAATCCATCAACACCGTTATCAATATCAATGTGACCATTTACCGACATTTCATAGTCAACGTTGATATTGACTCACCTATTATTATATGTTACGTGTGGCAATAATTCAGTTGCGGCTAAATAGTCTACATTGATTTCGTTGGGGTTAGGAATACTTCGCGCTTCAATGCAATCACGATAATATTTATCTCCTATTATAACCACATAATCGACATCACTAGTACACCACGTACTAGGATCTAGGGAATGAAACGCAACACATGCAACTGCAGCTATGCCAGTACATTGCTTACCACGAGATTCGATACCGAAGCGATCGCTAGCTTGATGAAACGTGCCTCGTAAAATAGCTACATTTCGACCAACGTCTACAAATCTACTGTTTAGTTCAGTATTTCTTTGTGCAACTTCAATTTCCTCTGTTACAATAGCCGGCTGTTCAATGACATGAGCTATTTCGAAAATATTACTGGTAATGTTTGAAAAACATGGTTGTACGTCTTTGTACAAAGCATTATTTTGTAATAGCCATTGTAAGGCTACCCGAAGCTTTCCGACATCAATTTTTAATTGTCGCTGTCGCTCCAAATTTTCGTAACTTTCAACTACAATTGTGACGGATAACCGCCGGGGGGTTGCCGGCTCAGCCGGTAAGTCCGGGGTTCGGGTGAACGAATGAAATGAAAGTCAGTGGTATAGGGGGTAAAAGAATAAATATATTTTTTTAATCCTAGTTACAAGAATACTTAATGCTACGGCCCTGGGTTCCTATCAATCTAACGGTCTTAACCTACGGTCGCGGAGCGGTTACGGTGCGGACTTATACTCTACGGCGCGGACTTATATCTATGGCGCGGGCTTATGTCTATAGCGCGGCACGGTCGCGGTCGCGGGACGGGGTGTTGGCCGTCTTTATCGCGGCGTTTCGGTGCGGCGGAGGTAGCGGGAGTGTTTAGGGGATCGGGCGTTCGATGCCTTCATGGGCGGACGGCCGTAAAGACAACCCGTCCTATACCCAGGCAGTGAGGGGGACCGTGCTCCGGTGGACGCCGTAGAGACGTAATACGTCCGAGCCGGCGGTCAGGAAGCCGCCGAGAGCGAGCTCTCGGCTGTGGCCAGGGATACAGCGGACTGTATCGGAGGACGGCCGTGAAGACAACCCGTCCTGCCGAACGCAGCTGGAGGATTCGCAAGGAGCCAAAAATTGTAGTTGATCGCCTCTTTATCGCTTGCCTGACGGTTCGCTTCCGAGTGTCGATCTGGTTTCTGCCGTGTCGCGGCCCGGTATATCAATACTCGCGAGGCCGTTTGCCTCGCGAGTTCGCGGTACGCGCGGTCGCCACCTATCGGCGGCGTCGGTACTAATGCGCTGGCGGGGCCCGCGGTTTCGCGGCCTCGGGCTCCTCACAGTCTCCCCCTCCCTTCCTAGGCCGCGAAACCCCGGAAGAGGAGGGATCCCGGAGGGAAGCGATGACGGTGTTTAGGTGGGGGGGGGTTACCCCTCCCGAACTTAAAACTAGGCCTTACATACTAAGAGAAGGAATGGAACAACGCTATGATACATTATGTACACATCCAAACCCTCAGCCAACTTCCCGTGGGGCGGTCTGGCTCAGGGTTCGGTTTCCGCCGTGCCTGGCGGACCCTGTGGCGGTGCGGGCCCCAGGAGCGCTCGGACCCGGACGCGCCCTGTCCGGAGTCGGCGGATGGCCAGCGTGACGCCGTTGGCCAGGGTCACGTAGGTGGGCCGCCGCCGCGAGAGGACCTCGCAGTCGAGGACGGCCTCGCCCGTCCTCCCGGTGGTGACGGTGACGGCTTCCGGTGTTGGATGGTCGGCGGGGCGGCTGGTTACGGTGGCGGGGCCCGTGGCGGTCGCTGTCGGCCTCGTTGGGCCGCTGCTCGGTCGGCGGGCTTGCCGGTGTTGGCGGTGTGGCCGGTCGGGGAGCTCCGTAATGAGCGGCGGTGGCGTCCAGGCTGGCGTCGGTGGCTCTGGCGGCAAGCTTGCTGGCGTGGCCGGTGGTGCGGCCGGTGGTGCAGCCGGTGGTGCGGCCGGTGGTACGGCCGGTGGCGCGGCCGGTGGTGCAGCCGGTGGTGCGGCCGGTGGTGCGGCCGAAACGGCCGCTGCACTGGGTGGGTCCGGTGTCGGGCCGACGGGTGGTGTTGGCGGTGCTGCTGGTGGCCGGGCTGTCGGTGCGGCTGGTCGCGGAGCTGGCGGTGGCGCGGCTGGTCGAGTCGGCCTGGCTGGTCGCGTTGGCCTGGCTGGTCGAGTGGCCCTCCGGGTGGTTTCGGCTAGGGCCCTTGCCCTGGCCATCGTGTCGGCCCGGTCGGCTGGCGTCGCCCTGGCGACGCGGTGGTGTCGATGCGGAGCCGGGGCTGAGACCCCCGGCCCTTCTGGCTGCGCCGGCGGCTGCGCGGCCGGCGTTATGGTCTCCGCCACGTCTCGCCCTGGCGGCTGGCGTGGCGGCGGCGAAACACGTGGGGGTGGCCCCACGATGCGGACTGGTCCGCGGAGGTCCTGGACCCGGATGATCCGGGGTCGAGCCTCGGGTGGTCGCGGGTCGCGGCGGCCCAGCGGTGTGGCTGAGTTCCTCGAAAGCTGGTTTTGTTTTTGCGGCATGCTTGCTGCTCTGTCTTTCCGCGGGTTCGCGGCTCGTTATATATTCGCTCGCGGGGTGCTTTGCCTCGCGAGTTCGCGGTACGCGGATTTTCCCCCTGGTGGTAGAGTGATTAATGTCTCTTCGCGGTTCGCAGCTCGCGACCTGGTTGTCGCCGGTGGTGGGGCACGGCTTGAGGTCCTGGATGTGTGCCGTGCGCAGTTTGCCTCGCTGCTCTCGGAGCCGCACCACGTTTGGGCCGAGGCGTTCGGCGACTATGTATGGGCCAGCGAATTTTGGGGCCAGCTTGGCGTTGTAATGGTCTGCGGCGGAGGATAGTGGGTGCTCTCGCCGCATGACCGGGTCCCCGACCTTAGGGGCCCAGGCTCGCCTCCTCAGGTCGTAATATTTCTTTCGGGATTGCTGGGCCTTGCCGAGTGCCCGTTGTGCCATGGTGAGCGCGTCCTGGAGTCGCGCTAGGGTTTCCTGGTGGTCATCGGTGGCGGCGAGGGCGTTGTGGCTGCTCCCCGGAACGGTCAGCTCGCGGCCAAAGTTTAGGTAGGCCGGCGTCTGTTCGGTGGCTTCGTGTTGCGCGGTGTTGTACGCGAAGGCTAGTTCTGGTAACCACTCATCCCAATCGCGGTGGCCGGTGGTCGTGGCCTGTGCGATCATGGTTTTGATCACCCGGTTGGTGCGTTCCACCGGGTTGCACTGCGGTGTATAGGGTGGCGTCTTGCGGTGCTCTATCCCGTAGGCGGCTAGGTGGGACGTGAAGTCGCGGCTTTCGAACTGGCGCCCGTTATCCGTGATGACCATTCTCGGGCGGCCGAATCTCATCACGATTCTTTCCCGGAATGCCCTGGTGACGGCTGGTGCTGTGGCTTGGCGTAGCGGTTGAAGTTCCACCCATTTGGTGAACTTATCCTGCATAACCAGGAGCGTGGTGTGGCCTTTTCTGGATCGTGGTAGGGGCCCTACCAGGTCGGCGGTCACTACCTCCCACGGGCTGCTGGTCGGTGTTGAGTGCATGGCGCCGGCTGGGGCCTGTTGCAGCACCTTGTGTGCGAGGCAGCTCGGGCAGCCGCGTACGTGCCGGGCGGCGTCGCGAAACATCCCTGGCCAGTAGTAGCGACGGGCCAGTCGGGCGTTGGTCTTCCGGGTGCCCAGGTGGCCGGCGGTTGGTACGTCGTGGTTCTCGGTTAGGACGTGTTGCCGGCGGTCCTTTGGTACGCACTCCTTCCACTCCAGGTCGGGGTGGAGGCCTGTGGAGTCCGGTATGTGGCGGTAGAGCTGGTTGCCTTGCAGGCGGTATTCCGGGTGTTTCCCTGGGTCGGTTTCGACTGCCTGCCGGAGCCGATCGTACCATGGGTCCGGCCCGTTGACGGTGTCCGCCTCCTCTTCCGGCGGGTCCTCTGGTTGGCGGGATAGCGCGTCGGCCACTAGGTTGTTCTCCCCTTTTCGATAGCGTACCGTAAAGTCGTAGTGTTGGAGCTCCATGCTCCAACGGGCGAGGCGGCCGGACGGACTGTCTAGCGTTTGCAGCCAGCGGAGGGCTTGGTGGTCGGTTAGCACCGTGAAGTGGTACCCCTCCAGGTAGGGGCGCATTTTTCGGATCCCCCAGACGATAGCTAGACATTCTCGCTCGGTGGTGGAGTAGTTTTTCTCCGCTCGGTTGAGGGATCGACTGGCGTAAGCGACCACGTGTTCCTCGCCGTCATAGTCCTGGGTTAGGACGGCGCCGAGCCCCTCGCTACTGGCGTCCGTTTGTAGCGTGAATTCCCGGTCGAAGTCCGGGCACGCGAGGACCGGTGCGGTGGCCAGGCGGTGCCGCAATTCGAGGAATGCGGCGTCTTCCTCGGCGTCCCATCTCCAGCGGACCCGCTTTTGTAGCAGCTGGTTCAACGGTGCGGCGAAGTCGGCGAAGCGAGGAATGAACCGGCGGTACCACGAGGCGGTTCCCAGGAAGCGGCGCAACTCCTTGGCGTTTCTCGGTGCTGGGATGCCCTTGATAGCCTGGACTTTGTCGGGGTCGGTCCTGACCCCTTGGCTGGTGACTACATGGCCGAGGTATTTTAGCTCGGTGCGTCCGAAGCAGCACTTCTCGGGGTTGAGTCGGAGGTTGGCAGCGCGGAGCCGTCTGAAGACCTCGCGGAGGTTGGCGAGGTGTTCTTGGAACGTGCGTCCCAGCACGATGATGTCGTCCAAGTAGGCGAAGCACCAGGGGGCCAGTTTGGGCCCGACTACTTCGTCCAGCAGTCGCTGGAAGGTGCTCGGTGCGGAATGGAGCCCGAATGGCATGACTCGGAACTGGAAGAGTCCCCTCCCGGGGACGGTGAAGGCGGTGATGGGCCGGCTGGCGGCGTCCAGCGGTACCTGCCAATAGCCGTTGGCCAGGTCGAGGGTGGTGATGAAGCGGGCCTCCCGTAGTTTGTCTAACGTGTCCTGGACCTGCGGCAGCGGGTATGCGTCTTTCACGGTCCGCTGGTTGACTTGGCGGTAGTCGACGCAAAACCGGTAGGCTCCGTTCTTTTTGCGGACAAGCACGACTGGCGAGCTCCACGGACTGTGGGAGGGCTCGATGATGCCGTCGGCTAGCATTTTGTCCACCTCCTGGTCTATGATCACCTGCATGGCCGGGTTTCGCGGCGTGTACCGCTGTTTGGCGGGTTCGGCTCCCTCCTTCAGGCGCAGGCGGTGGCTGGCCCAGGTGGTGGTGGGCCGCAAGTGTTGGAATTTTGGCAGTTCCTCGTCCAGGAGCCGTTGCAGGGCCTGTTGTTGAGCCGGGGTGTAGCCGGTCGGCCCGGTCGGTTCGACGGCCTCAGCGGTATCTGGGCAGTCCCACTGGCATGGGCCGATCCGGATGCTGGTGCTCATACGGCCCAGCACGTCCATCCCTAGCAGGATGGTTTGGCTGAGGGTGGACAGTACTCCGTAGCGGTGCCGGACTGGTTGGCCGTTGATGATGGCCTGTACTTCGATTTCGCCCTCTGTGATGGTCTCGGTCCCGTCGGCGACCCGTAGTGTTTGCCGGTGTGGTCGCCAAATATCGCCGTTCCTGCGGCACAGCTCGGCCAGGTCGCTTCTGATGTACGAGCGGGTAGCTCCGGTGTCAACGAGGGCGCGGTATCGCCGCTCGTGGACCAGGAACTCGAGGTGGATGCGACCATCGTCGCTTACTTCTCGGCGGCTGGCGTCTGGTCTGGTTCTGGCCGGGCGGCGCCTGATGGCCCGGCCCAGCGTTGGTTTCCCGCCGGGTGACAGCGGCAGTCGGTCGTGCGGGTGCCGGCTGTCCCGCAGTAACTGCAGAACAATCGGCCCGGGCGGCGGCATTCGGTCCTGAGGTGGCCACGCTGGCCGCATCTCCAGCAGCAGGTCTCTCGGTCGTAGCTGCTGCTTGCCTCGGCCGCGTGGTGTCGGGGAGCCCGGCTGGGCTTCTCGGCCGGTGATGGTGACTGTTTTTGTCGCCTTTGGATCTCCTCGAAGTCTGTGATGAGTCGGAACAGGTCCGACCGGGTGCGGACGTCACCTCGGTGAATGTAGAGGTGGTACTCCGGGAGGAGGTTCCGGTGCAGTCGGTTTAGCTGGTCTGCCTCCGTCAGACCGCCGTGGCGGCGCATGAGGGTTTCGAGCGCCGTGATGTAGTCTCGGGCTGGCTCCCCTGGTCGTTGTTCCCGGCGGATGATCTTCTCCATCAGGTCCTCTGGCTCCTGGCCGGGCAGGTATTGTTCGTAGAACTCCTTCTCGAACTGGCGCCAATCTGACCAGGCGCGGCGTCTATTGAGGTACCACGTGTACGCGGACCCTCGTAGTAGAGCGGGCAGGCCCCGGAGCAGGTGGTCCGAGGAGAGGGACAGTCCCCCTCGTAGGCCTTCCAATCGGTCCAGGAAGTCCTCGGCATCTCGGCCGTCGAAAGAGACGCCGCTCTTTCGAAGGCTGTCCCAGACCTGGAGGTCGGGCGGCGGGCTGGGTGATCTGGCGGCCGCTGAGGCGGCGCCGTCGGTGCCGGCCGGTTCCTTGGCTGGCATCGTCCGGTGGTGTGCGGCGACTCGGATCCGGAGGTCGTCTATGGTCCCGCTGGAGTCCAAGCCCCAGTCGTCGGCGAGCTTGATGAGTTCTGGTTTGCGGAGGGCGTATATCCAACTGACTTTGTTCATTCGTTCTTTCGCGAGCAGAGTCCCTGTTCGGGCGCCAATGTGACGGATAACCGCCGGGGGGTTGCCGGCTCAGCCGGTAAGTCCGGGGTTCGGGTGAACGAATGAAATGAAAGTCAGTGGTATAGGGGGTAAAAGAATAAATATATTTTCTTAATCCTAGTTACAAGAATACTTAATGCTACGGCCCTGGGTTCCTATCAATCTAACGGTCTTAACCTACGGTCGCGGAGCGGTTACGGTGCGGACTTATACTCTACGGCGCGGACTTATATCTATGGCGCGGGCTTATGTCTATGGCGCGGCACGGTCGCGGTCGCGGGACGGGGTGTTGGCCGTCTTTATCGCGGCGTTTCGGTGCGGCGGAGGTAGCGGGAGTGTTTAGGGGATCGGGCGTTCGATGCCTTCATGGGCGGACGGCCGTAAAGACAACCCGTCCTATACCCAGGCAGTTAGGGGGACCGTGCTCCGGTGGACGCCGTAGAGACGTAATACGTCCGAGCCGGCGGTCAGGAAGCCGCCGAGAGCGAGCTCTCGGCTGTGGCCAGGGATACAGCGGACTGTATCGGAGGACGGCCGTGAAGACAACCCGTCCTGCCGAACGCTGCTGGAGGATTCGCAAGGAGCCAAAAATTGTAGTTGATCGCCTCTTTATCGCTTGCCTGACGGTTCGCTTCCGAGTGTCGATCTGGTTTCTGCCGTGTCGCGGCCCGGTATATCAATACTCGCGAGGCCGTTTGCCTCGCGAGTTCGCGGTACGCGCGGTCGCCACCTATCGGCGGCGTCGGTACTAATGCGCTGGCGGGGCCCGCGGTTTCGCGGCCTCGGGCTCCTCACACAATCATTATACCCGTTTGGTTTAATTGGACTGGAAGTTGCTCGGCTACTTCGAACACATCGCGAGCAAATAGGACTACCTGACCTTTGGACCAATGCTGACTGAAGCGATTCTGAATTTTCATAATTTTTAGAAACGGCACTATTCTGCACAACATTTGTTTCTCGATTTCCGATAAATCTGCTATTTCCTGAGGTACAGACATTAGTTCCATTTTATTCCAAAATGCCTGTGATGGAACTTTGTGTTTTTTAAGATGATTTAGACAACGAGAATATGTTGTTATCTTCTCTGATACGATTAGATTTGCAGGAATTAGACCAGACAAAGGCTGCGTGTGTAAAGTGTAACGTTGCTGCGGATATAAAGTCTTGCAACACACTGCACACGGTACATCAGCAAAAATATTAATAGCCGATTGAAAGTAGTCTTCCTGGAGGAAATGTTCTTTCCGTCGGTTTTTAGCTACTTCGCGCATATTTCTTAAACGTGTATTTTTTGTTTCGGTATTTTCCCTTAACAATACTTCACGATTACGATTTTTAATGAGCATTAGACGATGTGAACGTTCTTCAATACATTGATTGCATAAACGCCTGTGGATTAATCTCAGCCTACGCGATCGTTTCTCAGCAGATTCGTTTGCTAAACGCCTGTGGATTAATCTCAATCTACGTGATCGTTCCTCAGCAGATTCGTTTGCTAAACGTCTGTGGATTATTCTCAATCTACGTGATCGTTCTTCGACAGATTCGTTCTTTAAACGATTATAAATTATGGTTAGGCGACGTATCTTCTCCTCTATCGTTTCACGCAATAATTTTGAACGCATATATTTTCGCATTGCAGATAATCTCAAATGGCGTTCGTTAATAGTTTCATGACATCGTTTCTCTGTATTTCTTTTGCAATTTTTGTACAGACGTAATTGCGTGGCGTCGTTTGATTCATTCGCACGATACTTCCTTATACGGGATGCATGTTTTGTAGGTCTACCCATCGCTTCAAGCAAACGTGGTTGGTTTGTTTCTTTTTTGGAAAGAATTGGTCGCTCCAAGCAGACGCGGTTGGTTTGTTTTTTATTATATTATAACAAACAATTATTGGTCGCTCCAAGCAGACGCGGTTGTTTTATTTTTATATTACAAACAATTATTGGTCGCTCCAAGCAGACGCGGTTGTTTTATATTTTTACAAACAATTATTGGTCGTTCCAAGCAGACGCGGTTGTTTTATATTTTTACAAACAATTATTGGTCGCTCCAAGCAGACGCGGTTGGTTTGTTTTTACAAACAATTATTGGACGCTCCAAGCAGACGCGGTTGTTTTATATTTTTACAAACAATTATTGGTCGCTCCAAGCAGACGCGGTTGGTTTGTTTTATAAAAACAATTATTGGTCGCTCCACGCAGACGCGGTTGGTTTGTTTTTTATTATTATTACAAACAGTTATTTGGTCGCTCCAAGCAGACGCGATTGGTTTTGGATTTTATAAAAAATATAATAAAATAATAGAAATTAAAACGACTACCTTTGCAGCACTTTTCAAAATATTCAATTAATTATTACAACAGGTATCAATCAATTGAACACCTAACGTTGCCAGGTTTTCGTTTCAACTGACTACGCGATCTGTCTATGGGCTGTAGCTATGTTTGTTTGTATTGTGAGGACGATCGCAATAATAGGCAAACTTATAGTAGAATTCCGTTACATTGTGCGATAAGTGGAAAATAAAGCAATGCGATATTCGTACAAAACTCACGGCAATGTTAAATGAATCTAATATAACATAAATTTACAAATACTTGCAATTTAATTAAAATTTGCATTACTTAATATTGAATTACATTTCCACGCGTCGTTTTATGCATCTTGGCACTGATTCGTATATTCATATCGTTATGATTTTATATCTCACGTTCTCTTATTTGCTTCACGAAACTCATTTTTTTGTTTACAGGTTTCTGTTTTTATGTACATTACATTTTCAATATTGCCAATAAATTCTTCATTGGGTTCAAATGAAGATTGTTTAATGCCCAGTGTATAATTTTATAATTATTACATTATTCTTCGAACTGATTAATATTCAACTTTTTTACCACAGTCAGATTGTAAAAGTACATTGCAACAGATTGCGTTGGATCGAAAAATTCGTATTTCGACAGGTTGTATACTGAGTGTAATAAAACAGTGTTCAGTTACCGTTTGAAACAGATTACCTCATTCAAAATTCGACCAAATAACTTGTGGTTTTTTGTAAAGTTATACACATTCATTTACTAAGATATGTGCTTTTGTCGTTTTAAAAAATTGGAATTTGTTGAAATCGTGAAAGAAAATAGTAGAAATCAATTTTTTCACAATTTCAACAAATTGTAATTTTTTTAAACGACAAAAGCACGTATCAGAACAAATAAATTTGTACCTTCTCATTAAAAAAAACCTCCAGTTATTTGGTCCAATTTTAAATGAGGTATGTATTCTGTTTTAAACGTTCACTAGACACTTTTTATTTATTACACTTACTGTACTTATACTTTCTACATTTCATGGCTATATTAAGAGGGTATGAATATTTCTATCATTGACTATACGCCGTTTGGTTTTTGCGCATTTGTGGCGAATAGAATATTTATGAATATTTACGTTCAATATAAACTACTACGCACATACCAACAGGAATGTAAACATAGAGAATAATTTGTGCGATCCTGGAATGTGCCCCACCAATCCTCTCCCTTTGGAAGTCAAAGATTCCTGCTCAGTTTCATACGAACAGCGATTCGAACAAGTGGTAAGTACGAAACGTGCAATGTTTCATTTCTGTCTACGTTGTATATAATAATATATATTAATATTTCTTAATGGCTGGTGGTACGGTTCATTTAGTTGGTGTATTATTATATTTCCTTTGAACAAAACTATTTTTATTACATCAAAGAATAACTTATTATTTTCATTATTTAACTTTAGATTTTGAATTGTTAACAAATTTTTATTATTACAATTATTATAATAAATAAAAAAGTATTAAAATATGTTAACAAATATGAATAGATATTTCCTTTTTTTTATTATCATTATCAATAAAACCCTTCATTTCTATTTAACGTGTCCATATTCAGTATTGCTTTCTAACGGTTGAATTTGCGCTAAATACGCATGTAGGAACCATTTATTGCTATTAGAAACGTTGTTCGGGTTTTAAACAACGAACGAAATTAATTGGGGGAACAAACGAATAATTTTATTAAATTATACTAGTCGACAGTAAACTTGGTATGAAATCGCACATGCATATAATTAGAATTTCTTCTACAACTGGAATTTAAAAATAATTAGAATTTCTTCAACAACTTTAATTTAAAAAAAAAATTATTTGAGTACTGCTACATTTCGAATGTCATTTTTATCACTTGTATCGATGTTTAAACATACGTAGTTGATAATATTTTATTATATATTTCGCAATTAAAATAATTACAAATTTTAGTCACTGGTGAAAAATAGTTTCCGGATTCGTATTCAGTGAATATAATAATAAAAGTATACAAGAAGTACATATTGAATGTTAGTTATCCTGATACACTTTAAAAAGTATAGATGTGTTTCGATATACACGGTCTTGTCGCCGTTCCTGTGACTTTCGTTCTATACAATATAAACACTATGTCACTGCAATCGATAACATTCCACCGCTAGTCATTAATTAATATTAATGTAACTGTTATTACTTATACCTTTTTTTTATTATTGCAAATATCACATCTATATATTTCTGTTTCAGAATAACCCCGAAAGAATAAAAAAATTAAAAACAATTAAAAGATGGCCGAATCAGAGAACAATTGTAAGTATTATTTCAACTATAATAAAGGCAAATAAAGAGTACAAGAAATAAAAATTAAAAGAAGCTGTGCAAAATGTATATAGTGCATAATTCAGAAACATGCCTGCAGTATATATATATATATATAATTCAGAAACATGCCTGCAGTATATATATATATATATATATTTCTTTTTTTTTCTCTATCAGATCAACAAATAGTCAGAGACATTCAGCTGATGCTGCAGCAGCAGGAAGAAAACCATCTGCATCAGATGCAGCTGCTGCAGCAGGAAGAAAACCATCTGCGTCAGATGCAGCTGCTGCAGCAGCAGCTACAGCAGCAACAGTTGCAGCAACTGAGGGAGGAGCTCCTCCCTATGGCGAAGCCACCGCGAAGTATGTATTACAGATTCTTTTTTATACTATGAATTATTGCCTCGTACAGAGCAATACAATATTGCCCTTATCAGAACAACTTTGTTGTTCTATGTAAGGGCAAATATTTACAATAATAATATTTCAATTTCAAAAAAAATATATATCTACTTATTTCAATTTTTATACATTGCAGAAAGAGGAGTAGCGGCAGGAAGATCCCGGCGTATGCGGGGCTACCGGGGAGGTCAAGGAAGGGGGGAGGGGAATAGGAGGTAGGGGCGGAAGGGGAAGGGGAAGGGGCAATTTCGTAAATTTATGTTTCTATTAAGTTAGAATAAATAATTACTGAGTTAAACTGATTTAAAAACATGCTATTCGTTATTCTGTTTTTTTTATTTTTATCAACTACCAGTACTTGA
This sequence comes from Osmia bicornis bicornis, assembly GCF_907164935.1. Taxonomy (NCBI): domain Eukaryota; kingdom Metazoa; phylum Arthropoda; class Insecta; order Hymenoptera; family Megachilidae; genus Osmia; species Osmia bicornis. Next base: position 79,548 of record NW_025791374.1, read on the forward strand.
TCTTTACTTAACCATTAAGAACGAAATATAACCTTAAGGCATCCTACAAATATTGCTCGTTTCTCTAATTCCACTAAAAGGTGTGAAATAAAATAATTTTTAACAAAAAACGTATCCGACTTCGAAATGCACTAAAAAGTGTCAAATAATTTCTATTTCATTTATACCAATATTCCATAACTATTAATAATATCTACTTAATCGTTAAATAGGATACCAAATACATTTCAAAGTTTTCGGAGGCGGCGCAAAATTAAAAACTTTTCCTCTACTAGGAAGATCCTAACTCGGGCGTCGGCAACCTATGATAAATGACCCATTTGATAATTTCAAGTAAACCATATTCAACGGGAATCAACGTACCCATTGTGAATTAACTATACTGCAGTTCACGAGTGACCGCACTTAACTCGCGCAGCTCATTCGGTCTAGGGAGATTTTTAATAGCCCGTGTGATTTCCCTTTACAGCTTGCTTCTTTACTTTGCGTTCACATCATTTTTTTTCGATAAATAATAGGAATTTCATTGTATCGTGAAACTTTACAATATCATCACCGGTTATCAGTTATCGTACGTCATATGTATATTTCTGCCCATCATTTATATGTAAAGCATAACAAGAAGCAGGCTGTAGAGAGGAATAACACACGTTACTAAAAATCTCTTTAGACCTAGTGAGCTACGCGAGTTAAGTATGGTCTCTCGTGAACTGCAGTACAGTGCATGTACATCAGGAGTGCTGCCAATTTCTGACATAATCGTTACAATTACAAATGTTTTCGGCCGTATCTGTAACGTTTCGAACTTGTTTTCTTACGACTTATTAATTATCAAGCTTGCCATACCGCAATCAAATCGTTATTGGCAGCATCGTTTGTTCGGGTATTTTTAATTTTGTGCCGCCTCCGAAAACTTTGAAATGTATTTGGTATCCTATTTAACGATTAAGTAGATATTATTAATAGTTATGGAATATTGGTATAAATGAAATAGAAATTATTTGACACTTTTTAGTGCATTTCGAAGTCGGATTTGTTTTTTGTTAAAAATTATTTTATTTCTTATCCGTTTATATATGTGGGGTGGAGTGTGGGAGAATGTGTTGACCTGCCCACTCTCCATTTCGATGTTTATCTAGATTTAATTAAGTTAAGTTTAATTTGATTTATTCTGATTTGGATCTGTATTCTGATTTGATTTGATCTGATTGATTGGTACTCTACTGTATTTATTTAGTATTATCCGTTATTATCATTGAATTTGGATCCGGATTACATGTTGCCCCTGTTGCCTGTTAGTTTGATTACACGCCCTGGCGGGAGAGTTGAGTAATTTGTCGCCGCTTGTGACGGGAGGTGGGTTTTTTCGCTGGATGGCGCTGTATGCCCTTCCTAGGCTGTGTAGCGGTTCCCAGGGCGCCTGGCGGCGGGTTGAGTGACTGAATGACGGCGATGTTTGATGACAAACGCTCTTGTCAGAGGACTCTGTATGCACTGCGAGCTTCTTTCATGTGGTCGGATACCTGGGAAATGAAAGGGGTGACTTCGTATCCGTATTGCACTTGCTGGGGTTTGTGGTCCATTGTATGGGCTTGACCTTGGTTCTTCTCTGATGGGCGAGCTATTATTAGTTTTTATTACCGATTATCACCAGGTTATGGTACTTGAGTATTAAAGCATAACGGGTAGATCTCCGCATTTGCATGATGTGCTGGTATCTAGCCAATTTGAATGATCCTGATCCTATTGTAATCCTTTTGAATTGATGATTAATCTAACTCATCTATCCAGTTACTTAATTTAATTTATTTAACTTAAATTCAACTTCAACCCTGATTCTTGCTGTGATTTCGATTTCGGCTTCCCTGTGCCATCGAGATGTTGGATATGGTGTCGCACTTGATTTCGAAATGTAATTCGATCTGGCTTTGGCTTTCCTTACCCAACCATAAGCTTACTGGGTTAAACTGTGCTTCTTGCTACAATTACCCTCATTTATCCTTTATTCATTGCCTCATTGGCCATTTGGCTCGGTTACCCTTTTGTTCTGTGTGAATTACCTTAACAATGTTACTACTCACTTGGTTTGCTCTGATTGTGGGTCGACTCTGACACCGACCCTGGTTTGATTTGGCTAATTGACTGTAGTTTTGACTTCGACCTGATTTTGGCTTTGATCGTGATTTTGATTGCGATTGATTTATTTGATTGGTTTCTGTTTGACCCGATTTGCCGTGACTCTGAATTTGAAACTGATCTCGATTTCGTTCTGACTTCTATCCTGACTTCATTTTATTCCTCGTGATTCAATTTAAGTTATTTATTGTGTAAGTAATCCTGACTTAACCTACCTCATTCTGTTGGTTATCCTTCCTTATATCATTTTGTTGGGGTGGGTGAAATACTGGGGACAATTCTTGGCCGGTGATACTGCCTGCTACTATTATTTGCTATTATTTTATTCAATTGCGATTCTGACCTTCATTTATTTGTCTGATTGTTATGGTTACGATTAAAATTTTATTATTTAATTAATCTATCTTGACTTTCTCAATCGGGTCTACTTATTATTTGCTGTATACTTGTTATTTTCGGGTGGTCATTAATAATCATTTATTTCACTGTCTTAGTTAACACCGTTTTACCTCAATTGTTTTATGGGTATTGGCAGGAATCATGGGGGAGCATTTGGAAATTTGTTCACTCGCTGTCTATATGTTCACTGAAGATTGGCTGTCGCGGCCCTTGTGCGACGATCTATGTATTTTATTTCTGTTCAATTATTCACTTCATTACATGCTCGTCATAATGATGTATAATTTGTGAGGATGGATGCTATCCATTTAGCTGTACTTACCTCGGGTAATTCTTTGCAGCATTATTACTTAACGGTTCAATTGGTTGTTGTCATTTATGATATGATTTTGTGGTGAATTTATAACAATTTTATAATTCCAGTAGTCCATCTTTGACTTCACTTAGGCGGTGATGAATTTTACGATCTTGATGTTGAGACTGGGTACAATTTGGACCAGCACTGGGGGTTAACGTCGTAATAATTCGGCTGTAGCTGTGAGGCGCTTTGTGCTGGGTGTTACAGGGGTATATATCGTCTTGTTTATCGGTATCTACGCTATTTAGTCGCAATAGTGTACCCCTCTCTTTTCTCTTTTGCTCTGCTCTTCTTTCTCCCCGAGTTGTTCCCGGGAGCCTTATCTTAAGTTGTTCAGTCTGTCGGCTCGTCGATTTGGCTGCGCGCGGATGACTCTTAAGGGTGAAACTTGATACGATCGCTCTGTTTGATTCGGGGTCGGTGGCGGCTTTAACGATGGACAGGGATGGCTGGATTTGTACTGATTTTATCCTTCATTTCTGATTATTGATAATTATATTAATTGGTTTATAAACTCTTATTGTCTTATGTGGTCTGCTAACCTGGATTTGGGCTCAATTCGAGGTCAGATTTTGCTACTGTATACTCGTTTGCCCGCTGTTTCGGCTCTCTGGAGCATTGTGTGTGACAACTGTGGGAGCTGTTTTATTCTCTTCTCTAATACCTTAGCTCGTTTACCGCTGTTAACCTCTCTATCATCATATATTAAATGTATACCTGTGAGTGAGTTATTTGGCTTATGCATTTATGAACGACTTTCTGCTTTTAACTATTCATCCACCTATATATTATTATTATTTCATTTCATTTCATTTCATTTCATTTCATTTCATTTCATTTCATTTCATTTCATTTCATTTCATTTCATTTCATTTCATTTCATTTCATTTCATTTCATTTCATTTCATTTCATTTCATTTCATTTCATTTCATTTCATTTCATTTCATTTCATTTCATTTCATTTCATTTCATTTCATTTCATTTCATTTCATTTCATTTCATTTCATTTCATTTCATTTCATTTCATTTCATTTCATTTCATTTCATTTCATTTCATTTCATTCATTTCATTTCATTTCATTTCATTTCATTTCATTTCATTTCATTTCATTTCATTCATTTCATTCATTTCATTTCATTTCATTTCATTTCATTTCATTTCATTTCATTTCATTTCATTTCATTTCATTTCATTTCATTTCATTTCATTTCATTTCATTTCATTTCATTTCATTTCATTTCATTCATTTCATTTCATTTCATTTCATTTCATTTCATTTCATTTCATTTCATTTCATTTCATTTCATTTCATTTCATTTCATTTTCATTCATTTCATTTCATTTCATTTCATTTCATTTCATTTCATTTCATTTCATTTCATTTCATTTCATTTCATTTCATTTCATTTCATTTCATTTCATTTCATTTCATTTCATTTCATTTCATTTCATTTCATTTCATTTCATTTCATTTCATTTCTTTTCATTTCATTTTATTTCATTTTATTTCATTTCATTTCATTTCATTTCATTCATTTCATTTCATTTCATTTCATTTCATTTCATTTCATTTCATTTCATTTCATTTCATTTCATTTCATTTCATTTCATTTCATTTCATTTCATTTCATTTCATTTCATTTCATTTCATTTCATTTCATTTCATTTCATTTCATTTCATTTCATTTCATTTCATTTCATTCATTTCATTTCATTTCATTTCATTTCATTTCATTTCATTTCATTTCATTTCATTTCATTTCATTTCATTTCATTTCATTTCATTTCATTTCATTTCATTTCATTTCATTTCATTTCATTTCATTTCATTTCATTTCATTTCATTTCATTTCATTTCATTTCATTTCATTTCATTCATTTCATTTCATTTCATTTCATTTCATTTCATTTCATTTCATTTCATTTCATTTCATTTCATTTCATTTCATTTCATTTCATTTCATTTTATTTCATTTTATTTTCATTTATTTCATTTTACTTTATTTTATTCATTTTATCTCCTATTACCTTCATCGTTTATCTTTTGCGTAGTTTGGTAGCCTTTAAAGAGCCACTGACCACGGGGTGGGATAGGGCATTATAGTACTTTATCGTTGCTTTGTATGGCTGTTTGCCCTGGCGATGTGCCTATGTATTAGTTGGGTGACTTACCCCTGTCTCTTATTTATTAATCATTCATTTACTTATTATTTTAGTCCTACCTTAGGTATGTTTTACTTACTTATTTATTTTATCTATTTCATTTATCTATTTATTTATCTTATCTTATTTTATTTTATTCTATTACTTCATCTCTTACCTACTTACCTTTGCCTTTATCTTAAGCACCTATCTCTTATTTTACCTTTAGTTTATTGGTAACTTAACCGTCTGCCGACCGCGGGACGGGGCATGGGGTGGTGGTCTATTTTCGCTCGCTTCGTGGGATCTTGACTACGGCACTCTGACCACGGCGCTCTGTCTATGTCTCACGGGGCAGCCTATTTTACTCATTTTTACTCATTTTTACTCATTTTATTCCGTTCTTACGGTTTTGTAGCACGATACACTTGGGGGTCTTACCCTGATATCCTGATACCCTGATTACTATGATTGATTGTCGGCTGCTGACTGTGATTGGTCAATTAGGGTTTGATTTCATTGTGTACCGTTTTATGGGGATCATGATCACTTGATTCTAGCATTAGTAACTGACCTCATTATGTCAGTCGATCTATGGGTTTCAGGAACATTAGCAGCGTAATTCATTTGATTTGGTTATAATTGTTTATTATTAACCATCTAGCTATTGTATCCAGGCTTATTTCTAGGATTATTTTCTGTTTGGATTGAATTGATTGATTAATGGTGGTCTAGGTAAGATGAGAATATTCTCTGAGGTTTGTGATCCGATTAAGTTGTACTATTATCTATTTACTTGTGATCCCTATAATGGTGCTAACCTACTCCGTTGGTGTTGATATTGTAATTAAATATACACTTCTCTATATGCATTCGCGGGTTGTGGATTTGGAAATGCGACCTGCAATCATGTACCTGCAAGTTTTTCCTATCCTATTTTATTACTATAAATGTCTCCTTCAGGGTTTGACAGACTGTTTTGTTGCAATGGCGAGTCAGCGGGTGGTCCTGGCTGACCGAGCGGGTCGAGTGGTTTAAGACGTAAGGCCCTTGGTGGCAGGCTGGTTGATGGGACACTTATCGCTTTCCAAATAGGGGTCGAATTTTGGAAGCTTTAAATTTCTGAATTTCGACTTAGTGATCCTGGGCGGACAATTTGAACAACATGTAGGCAGTAAACTGTTTCCGGACAGTTGATTGTTATTTATCGACGCCTTAGTGTCGCTTGGCGTGCTGACCTCGGGACTTTATGATCTAGGTCCCAGTCGTTCTCTTTTCTTGTTACCATCTGTTTGGAGTCATGTGTTTAACTGCCTTTACCACTTTCACTCTTACTTTTATCTATTATTTACTGTCTGATATCCGGTACGACAAATTACAGCTGGCTTGGTTTATTTAATTTAATTCAATCCACGCTCTGTCCTTACCTATGTCTTAACTCTTTGCTTCATACTAACTGAATATAATATAATTTGATTACTTTAACCTTGGTAATACTTGATGAAGTAGGTATGATTTGGGTATAATTATGTTATCATCTAGATCTTGTTCTAGATTTAGTTAAATTTTAATCAAATTTTGATTTGATCCTAATTGATGCTCGCGGGTCGTTGCTGTGATTTGGACTTTCAATTTTGTTTCGATCTCGGGTTTATTTATGAACTCGATTTCAATTCCTTTCCTTGATCTTGAACTTGCCTTAATGGAATTTTGACTCATTTGATACCCATTTTGATATTCTGTGGGGGTTTATTTCTAATTTATTCTAAATTACGCGTTAATATAACATCTTCGTTGAATTTTATTAATTTAATCGGTTAATTTAGTTTATTCTATCATCAGTTTTTGACAGTTTGCGTTGTTTTTGGTCTTTTGCAACTCAGTATTTTGATATGGGTATAATGTGCACTTGTAGTGAAGAGGTAAATTGCATTGTCATATCGTACGGTTATGATGCATTCCCCTTTCCATAATCTTATGTCTCTAATACATCTCAATTCTTTTGTCTGATTTGTAGTTGGGCGTGGTGGGGGGCTAAGCTGATATCTTATCGTGTTATCAACAGTGCGGTTCGCCTGGCCGCCATGTTCCTGCATCTCGCGTCTATGCATTCGTCTACAGATACTTCCATTCCCTACAGACCCTCTCGGCTGCGATGCTTCCCCTCATTATGGTATTGACTTGGGTGTTATTTAGTCAGTTAATCATCCTATCGGCTGATTTTATATTTTATTTCATTTTACTTTCTATGTTTGCATTTCTTAATGCTTGAGTTAATTAGGAGATAGAGGTTATGCTGTGACTATCTAAAACATATGATTTCTTGATATCGCTGTTTATTGATAAATGGCACTATGCTGTACTGTTCTTTCTTATGATAACTCATTAATTGCTGAGCTACTAATTACTTGTTTATTGATGATTTTACGTTATAATTGCGGTTAGATATTAAATTGTGTAATTGCTGGTTTCATTCCATTTCATTATCTTAATTTTAGGATTTCACATTACTCTACTATACGCAGTGCTGTGCGTGCGTATCTGGTGCGATCCGATGTCCAGTCTATGTTTGTCCGTGTATAATTTGGTTTTTCGGCGTCTCTTACCTTAAGATTGGGACCTATATTAATTTTTAGTCTGGGGTGATTATCTGGGATTTATACTTCATATTTGGAGCCTCGAATTGAATTAATTTCACGGCAAATTGTATTTTAAGCTATTTTATAATCTCCCACTTTATTCAGTCGATTTTGGGGTGTGCTTGAGTTCAAGCTTACATCATTAATTGTTACATATTGCACATTATGTTATATTTAATTGACATTTGTGTTTTCGGTTTTCGGTTTCGGGCTTGTTGTCTGATAGAATCTTAGGCGGTCGTGCACGTGCTGGATGCGGCTTGATTAATCACGATATTGAACTAGTTTTGTTCCCAGTCCTTGAAGGGGGTTTATCTTTATCTGGCTTACCTTCGATTTACTGCTGCTGTTGATTCTGATGTTGATTGTGACTGACGGATTGATCTTGGAGGTGAATATGGTTATGATTTTGATTGGCTTCATATAAGTACCATTTTGATTTTACTTTGGTTTGATCACAGTCTCGGTTTCTAACTCGTTTCATTTAATTTGTCATCAACCCGGTCTATGCTTTTGTCCTAGTATTGAGTCCGATTCTGTTTCAATTGCGATTCCAGCCTCGATTGATTCTATTTGATTCGGATTCTTGTCTACATTTATTATTATTTGTTTAATCCATATTTCATTTATCTATGATGATCTTGACTCAGTGGCTTAGTTGTCTTACTTCAGTTGATTTAATTAATTAATACTAATGGGTTCTCATGCACGGCTGAGTACGTCCGCATGGGACTGTCCGGTGCCTATTTTAATAAATTATTTAACCTGCTCATTCACTTCATGTGTTTCTTGCTCTACTATTTTTCATATTTTGTCTTACATTCCCTGTTCTGCTTTTGTTTAATTTAATTATTATCTTAATTATTGCTTGCTATCAACATTACTGTTACTATTAATCTCACTGCTATATTGTATTCGCCTACCTATCTTATTTGTTTGATCTTGCGACGACAGCCGCGGATCGGCGTCGCGCATCGCGGGCCCCACCACGGCGACAGCCCCACTCCCGTGCGATTAGACTATAAGTAGGACCGATCGATGCGATGATCGACGAGTTGCTCCGGGGCTTCGGCCCCAGGGGACCTCCTAGGAGGTCCGGACCGGAGCACCAGAGCTCTCGACGCCATGGGTTTCCTGGCGAAGAGATCTCTGGCCAACGGGCCGTAGCATTGCACTACGCTACGACCTGGCAGCTCTATATGTCCAGCTGGCCGTAGGCGCTAGCCTCGTCAGTCCCGGGTTACCCGGGTGTGACCAAGCTAGTGCGCGTTCATAATCTCTGCTGGTGCTTCCGCGGGGATCCCGAACGCTAGTCTACACGGCAACCGTATTCTGCCTTTGGCAGCCGATTCCGTCCAGCTTCGCGGCGCTACCCAGCTGGCCAGGATTGGTCGTCGTCTCGTTCGCTGCTCGGTTCTACCTCGGCGTACGAGAAGACGAGCCGCGTGAGGCAACGGGCAACAACTCCACCGCAGCGCGAAAACACCGCAGCGCGTTTGAATAAAGACCGTCGGCCCAATCGGTCTTTCCTTTCCCGACTTTTGCGCTTACTTCCTCGGCACTCGATAGTGCCTCGTCGCCTTCGCTGAATTGTTCGCGTTCGCGCTCCGCTTGCGCCCGCGCTCCGCTTGCGCCCGCGCTCCGGCTTATACCAGCGTGCGTCCGTTTAGCTTGTAAGAGCGTTAGGTTTAAGTTCCGCGTAATTTCTGTGACGGACAGGGTCCGGACCGTAGTACGTAAGATCTGACATTAGTTTAAGGAAAAACGGCTCCACTCGGTCTAACCACCAGACCATCTTTTGATTGTAGTACCACGACGAGGCAGGAGGGTACCGCCCGCCACCACCGTTCGGCGAGGTTAGCCGCCGATATACCCAGTAGTCTACAGTAGCCGATATTTTCTGATAAGATTCATATTTTTCTACATACCCACGCCTCGTTATTTACCGCCCTGTTCCTTACGAACCCTGGCACGGGAAAACCGACCGCCGGTGTCGCAAGCTGCGTGCGCACCGAACCGGACCGACCCCGTTACAATCTGCTTGTTCGGTTTGTTTTGCTTACTTTTCTTTATTTATACGGTAGCACAATGGTTGCTTTTGGCATTGCAACGACATTGTGCTAATTATATGATTATTGAGTGCAGCAGTCCGCTTTTATGTTTTCTCAAATTGTGTTTTGTGGCTTATTATCTTCTTGTTCTTGCCTATTTTATAATCTATCTTACTGCAAATATCCCGATCTTCAGGCTTAAGCCAGTTTTTTCTGTTCTGTTTGTTCTGATGAGCCTGTTTTATTTCTATTTTATTCACGGGTATAACTTCTCTGTTCATTGGGCCATTCATCCTCCTCTACAAATTCAGGCCTCTATCAGGTCCTTAGATTTCTTTAGGCCTTCTGCCATTGTGTGTTGTTGGCGGGTTATATATTTCTGCTATGTCTGGCGAACAGATGGGGCGGGCAACTTCGATCTTGCTTTCTATTTTGAGTACTGTAACGACCCAATAATCAAACACAATATCTTTTTATTTCATTTCTTTATTGTAACTAATTTTTATATTTCATACAAAGTATTTTATTTAATTTTTATTGTTAATATTTAGTGTATAAATTTTTGTAATAAATATTTTCATTTTCGTCGATAACCGAGTCTGTTAAATTCATCGATAAAAGTTTAGTCGATAAGTCAGACGGTAAAACAGTTTACCGATAAATTATCGACGTCTGACCGCGCACGCGCCAGCGCAACCCCAGTAAGCATACGGTGGGGTAGTATTGTAGAGTGGGGATGCTGGACTACCACGTGATGGGAAAAACCCAGCTACCCCAAGAACTCTATGCGGAAAAAAAGTGCCGACTCAGCAAAATCTGAGTATAAATAGAGGCGTTCCGCACAGTTTCATCGCAGATCTTCTCAGGCCTCGACCTGAAGCAGACAATACTCTGAACAGTAGAGAAAAGCTTGCGCTGAACTGTTAGGCAGCGATAGAGCGCGAGCTACAGCTATTTCCTACTCTTCCACTGGTGGAGTGCAGTACCGCAGATCAGTGGACCTCCTATCCGCGGTTCGCAACGTGTTACCCAGGTGTTACGCTAAGCCTACGTTTAAGTGTAAAGAGCTAGCGAGGAGCGGAGCTCCTTGAACGGCCTGCAATTAACACAGCTCTGGTATAACCAGAAACCGATTGCGACCCATAGGAAAGGTTAACTGGATTTTAAGCGGTCTAGCACAAACCTCTGGAATTTAGTTTCCATAATCATTGTTGAAAACAAACAGAGTATTGACTGTACAGGAAGACCACGCCGCATTCGCGTTAGCGCTATCGATTATTACAATATTAATTTCTACTTACATATATTAATTACTAATTACATATTTTTAATTGTATTCCCAATCTAGGGCGAACTAATTATAATTTCTTACTGTATTCCTATTCTAGCCGCACTTATTGTGATACTAGCGATTTTCTTTTATATTATATTTCAATTCACTTACCTTATAATTTTTGAATAAACATATTTTCAATTCGGTTTCTAGCACATTAGTGTTTGGATTTCACTCCTTAGCAGCACACACACACGAACCTATATCCCTAACACATTGATTACGAGTCGCCTTCTAAGGGAACCGCTCTCCCTACAAGTCGGTGCAGTGGACGTACTCACTCTGGGTCGTTACAGTACGATGCAAGGCGGTAAGGTATATGGTGAAATTGTCCTTGTCCGTCCTTGACCTAGACTACAGGCTTGGACGGTGGGGCAATTGGACAACGTTGTTACTGCTATTCCTATTGTGGGTATTTTAGATTTTAGCCAACCGTTTATTCGTGTACTTTTATTATTTTACTATTTACTTTTTCGTTTCACTCTATAGCTTCATTATTTATTATTTTATTGATCATTTAAAGTCGAGGGCTGGAACGTTAATGCCTTATGGGTTTCGCTGCGCCAAGAATTTAGGATCTTTATCCTGTGTAGGTGTAGTTTTCTTCCTCCTTGGTCCTCCCTCTTTTTCTCCTTCTTTTTTCCTTCCTCCTCTGCCTTATTATATATTAGATATTATTAGGCTTCTTCATACATTTGTTATTATCTTGCTTATCTTGGTGACAACTTCGATTGCAGGCTTCTCTATCTTATTGGTCGGTTTGAAGGTGGATCAGATTTGACTGATTCTAGTCGAAATTTATGGATATAATTTATGATTTTAGCATTGGTAACGATCGATATTAATCATTTTCACTCCAGTGCTTGGACTTAGGCTTATATTCCTCATCTCATTGTATATTTCTTTACGATCTTCCCTATTCTGCTTTGACTTGGGTAGGCTGAATTGTATTTGTATGTCTATTGTACGGCCACACGCAATGGGGTTAAATCTTAAACTGCCTTTAAAAACTTAATTTCAATTACTTTATTTATTTTATTTTGTTTTTAGTTGGACCTTATTTCGATTCCGTTTTCGATCTAAATCTAAATTGCTTCTGATTAATTTCATTTCGAGCTCGAGTTTGTGTTTCGATTTCAATTGAAGATTTGATCAGTCACTCTAATTGGGTTTTTGATCTAAATACGATGATATCTTATCTTTACTTACCTACTTTCTATATATTTTGAATCACATGCTTTCAATCCCGGGATGAGTTGACTGCGCATTGCACGACACTGATTGAGGCTTATTTATCTGTGTTTTCTTGTGTATTCTGTACGATTGTGTATGGCTGGTTGTGACTGTGTGTGAGACATGGTTGTGTGCTTATCTGGCGCGGTATTATTATTATTTTAATGTGATTATATTGGATATCTCTTGTACCTTGTTGGTTTCGCATGATTTGCTATTCCACTGTGCTTTGCATGGTTGCCTTGCAGGACATTAGATTTTTCGCGGTGTTTCATCCTATTTAATTATTTGTAACCTGTTTTTAGGTATGTATTTAGTTATTCACATATTTGACTTGCATTAGTATGCCGTCTGAACATATTTTGATTCCTTTGGCTCCGGTCCCTTAGCAATGCCTGTCAGTCCCTATTAGGTATATAAATCTTTTTCTTATTATCGCCTTGAGTGTTTGCAGGGTCCACTCACTTGCTATATGCGAACTGGTGGATGGGGTGGGCAAACGCAAACTTAAATTTTCTATTCATATTAGAGACGGTGGGGAGAGATTTATGATGCACAATAAATTGCCCTTCTTTTGATTGAAGGTTTAAACAGTGATACATTGTAGGGCGAATTGATTATTATCGTTGTCCTGGGCGACGTTGGCGGTGATTCTAATTTAATTTTAATCCCGATTTAATTGATTTAATTTAATTTCATGGCGTTTGGGCGTCGATATCAACTCTTGCCTTGGTAATGGTTGAATTTAGTTGCCTTCTGCCTTCGATCTCGGTTGTTTTGATGCTGAGTACGGTTGACCCCGATTTATTTAATGCCATATCTGGCCCTGATTTCTGATTATTGATGACTTAATTATTTTAGCTTTTCTTGTTTCCTGGTTTCAACCTACTTGTTCTTCTACAATATGTTGTTCCTCTAAATTTATATGATGGTCCGGACTATAGCCGTTTTAGGCTGGTATCACGCGATCTATTGCCGCAGTCATTCATTAAGGGCTGATATCTCACGTCCTTGCAGGCGAATTGATTATTGAATTTTGTTATATTGCAGAATCTATTGCTATTGCTATTGGTTGTATTTACTTTGCCCTATTATACTCACCTTTATTTATTTTATTTTATTTATTTATCATTGTATCTATATGTTTATTGTATTATAGACATGGTATCTACGCATTCAATGCTTTAGATATAATATATATATATAGCCTAGGTTCCAAATTTAGTCTATTCAATCTTCGGGTTGGGATTTAATTTTCAGATTTGGATCCGAAGGAGTATTGATGTTATGATTGAAGCTTGTTGACCCTAAATTTTAAATTTAAATACTGACTTGGGGTTGGGAATTATAATCTATAATCTAAGGGTCTAATTATTGGGCTTAATCAATGAACGGGTCTATGTTTTTCAAGTACAATATTACATAGCGATTATATACAAATTTAATTGTTTTACGATGACGCGCATAACAGTTTAGGAGCTATTCTTTTACCTTGATTTACTCTAATCAGGATTTCATTTGCTTTAATTAGAATCTCAGTTTGATTTACACCCCGATTATTAACCTTAGTTTCCTGCGTGCTTCGGTATGGTTCTGTGTCAACTCTTTTGATTAGTTTGATTGCTTCAGACTTGTTCTAGATCTGTTTCATATACGATCTCAACTTTACGAGGATATGCTGTATTTCTGAGTATCGGCTTAACGATTAATTTAATTCGGATTCATAAGTCTGTTAAGGACTGGTTCCACTCTTCTGTTGGCATTATTTATTATATTGTCCCTAGGCTCTCACAGCCGCGTTCAGTCGGGTGCGTTAATTCGCGATAATTGTCATTGTTGCTATCGGTCACTGTATTCTCACATGTCGTGATTTCTTAATTGACTACTTCAATATCTTTAATTCATAATTGTTAAATTGACTGATTTACTACTATATCATGATATTTGTTTCATTTACCCACCAGTGTTATATAGTAATAGCGCACCTTTTAAGACGGGCTGTGTATTTTATTTGCATGCTCCTATTTGAGTTAATTAGCTTTCAGGTTCGTGTTTTGGGGTTTACAGTCTCGGTTATAAACGGGTAATTTTAGAATCTGAGCTATACGGCTGTAAAATTTAAAATTCTAGGGCAGGGGACTTTATAAACTTATGATCTCAGGAATCGGCGATTAGTTAACCCTTACTTAACTTTAATTACACTTCTAGTATTATATATTTGCTGTGTTACGATTGGCGACCTGTCCTGATTCATGTGGTCATGTATGGGTTGGATTTTAACCGATCACTTTCTAATTTATAACCGATTACGTTTTATCTTACTTTAATCTGGTCCTGGATTGGCTTCCTATTGCATTGGTTTTACTTCGGATCTGATTCTGGACTGAGTTTTCATTCCTGTCTGACTTTATTTTAGGTTTTCGGTTTGATTATTGTCCTTATCTGAAATGTTTCGGGTCATTGTTCAAATCTTTTTACTACGATTGTTTGCTTTTGATCTGGATCATGTTTACACTGGATTTGATTGTTTAATTTGGCTGATCTTGACTTGATCTTGATCTTGAATTGAGCGGTAACTCGTGACTTAATAATAGCTAGTGTTGCTTATTTGAACTAATTTAGGTCATGCTTCAGTTTTGATTGCGTTCTTCTTGCTTGGTTTATTTTATTTTGGTTTCATTTTGATGGAAATTTTGATTGATTTTGTTATTTTTTATGGCTTGGCTTGTTCTTCCCCTTTTTCTTGTTTTGTGTCATTTTGTCCTTTTACACTCAATTGGTCTTTAATTCCGAACGTTATCCAGAATTTCGGTTTCAAGGCTGATTTCGATCTCACTTTATTTTCCTTCTTATTCTCATTTTTAGTCTTATTCTATTCTGGTCTGAGTTGACCTCAGTTGATTGAATTACAAACTGCTGATTGGATCTGGTCTATTACTGTTACTTTAACCTTGGTTTTAAATTCAATTTTCTGCATTACGATAGTTATATTAATTATTATATTAACATAAGGGATGGCCGTGACTGCATGACAAGCGGTCGTCAGTTGACGTCTTGTGGGGTAGGGGTAAGGGTACCGTGATTTGTCGTTTGGACTACTGTTGGCTTGTGATGGGAGGGGAACATTGGGGAGGGTATTCTTGTCTGGGTGGTCAGTTGGTTGACGCCTTGGTGGGAGGAACTTTTATACTTTACTTTCGGTTCAGCGTACTTATGGCTGGACGAGCACAGAGTACATCGAAACGGAGTACAGCGTAGACGGCTTAACGAGAAGTCAAGCTCGGTCCAGTTTTCAGTTCAGTTTCCAGTTTGTAACTTGCAGTTAGCTGCAGTTTGCATTTATATTTCTTATATATGTATATTGATATTATATATATATATATATATGTATCTGTGTTGTATACTTTTGTATACTTACTTTCTATTTTATTTTGGTACGCTTGCGAGGTTATATGACTTTTGATTATTAATTATTGATTATAATTATACGACTTTGTGAACCTCCGTGAACTTTCGGTGAACTTTGTGAAATTGTGTACTTCACTACGACTGATGCGAGGGACGTCTATTGACGTGCAGCGGTCTGTTGAATATAAATTCTCATAGATTCTCGATCACAGTTGATTTCGGGCCTGGTCATTTAATTTGTTTACTTTATTTAATTTACCCCATTTACCCTCTTTAACGTGTTCAACGTGTTCAATGTGTTTAACGCGTACGTTAACGTGTTAACGGTTTTCATTAATATTGTGATTGGTGAAGGTCAATTAGTGTCAGTTTGAGTTTGAGTGGAGTTTCAATTGCTCAACATGACAAATTACGATAAAGCAAAGTTTCCAAAAGGACTTGAGGAGGTCATTGACATTGAATGGTCGGAGTCTGGAAGCGGCAGTGATCCGGGTGCTGGGATTGTCTATGGTACTCCACCCTCTTCGTCCTCGCTTTTACCCTTGCCTCGGCTCCATCAAGCGAGTAAAGGCACAATTAAACAAGGGAATAAGGATGAGGAGGACACTAAAAGGAAGAGTAGAGAGCCCCACAGGGCCATTCCTTTGCGGAATGCTTTGGCTGCTGCTGGAATGGCTGCGGATGCCTCTTTTTCGTTCGGCGTAAGGGAAAAAGGAGCGAGGATCCTTGGTCCAGTGGTGAAGAGATGCAACGTGATTCACCCTCCACGCTCTGATGAAACTGCTGACGAGGCTGGCACGGCTAATTTGACGACTATTAATCGAGCAAGAGACTGTTCTAGTCTGAAGGGTAAGGATCGGCAGCGACAACAACCTCTGCTATCTAAAGCAACCATGAAGCGGCTTGGCGCGTTATCTGAGTGTTCGGTAGTTGGAGCAGCGGCGTCAACGTCAATGTCGACAACAGCGACGGCTCTGGCCACAGCAGCACCCTCACCATCATCATCCGGATGGAGGTCCAGGGCACTGAAGACATCGACGACGGCTTCTAAAAAAGTGCGATTTCCCTTCCCTTCAAGAACACCCAGAACGCAAAAAACGCAAAAAACGCCAAAAGCAAGTACTACTACTTCTTCTTCTTCTTCTTCTGTAACATCGAGGATGGCTACATCAAGGGCTTTTGTGGGTCCACGGATCCCTCCTGTGTCAACGGCTATCTCGACGACTGCTCCAGCGATTTCAACAGCTGTCGGTACTGTCTGTGCTAGTGGTGGTACTGATAATGACAGCCTTAATCCCTATATTGAGATCCTGGATGACGATTACGAGGAGGATTTTGATCTACCCATGGGACAGGCAGCGGCACCCTCTGACCTTACAACGGACTTGGAGGTTGGAAAGCAGCAACAACAAGTAGCTGCAAGGGATCCCAGGGTAAAGGCGATGACTGGCACGGGTGGAGCTGGAGTTGCCGCAGTCGTTGCTACAGAAGTTGCAGCCGCTACGGTTGTTAGATGCGCTGATAAACTCAATAAACTCAGTGAAGTACACGATCTTGCCCGCAGTGGTGGCGATGGTGGTAATCGCAAGCGTGCGAACATTAGTAATATTGGTAATATTAGTAACATTAGTGGTAGTATTAGTAATCCCGTTAGCGTTAGTAATAGTGGTGGTAGTAATAGTAATAATAAGGATAGTAGTAGCAATATTGTTAGTATTGTTAGTAGAGGTAAAACCGACGACAATAAAAGTACAGGCAGGAATGACGATGATGCGGAGAAGGACAACGAATATAATGCTGATGTGGATGTTGAAGTGAACGATGGGGAAAATTTTCGTGTTGATGCACTCGAAGGAGGGGATGAAGCGGCTGGCGAGTCTGAATCTGGAAAGCAACAAGGGAGAGATGCTTTGGAAAGTGCACATAAAACGGTTGTGCGTGTTATATGCAAGGAAAAGGTGCACGGATATGTCGAAGCTGTGCAACTAATAAAAACCAACTTTGGATCCTATTTAGGTCAAAACAATGTCATAGGAATTCGCCGGGCGTTGGATGGATCAATTCTGTTCACATTTGCAGCCGGCAAGCAGATAATGGAAGCAGAATTCGTGAAGAGAATTGAGACCAGACTTGGAGGCGGATGGAAGGCCTCTATCCAAAAGAGATTTGTAGCAGTGGAGGTCTTGGAAGTTGATCCAACTATGGGTACAGAAGAAGTGTTACGTGTGATTAGGAGAGCAGTGGGTATTGGTTTAAATGATAATTCTGGTATACGATTACTAAATCATGGATTGGACCCTGACGGAAGGCTGCGACTCAAGCTCGAGTGTGAGGAAGGGCTTTCGCGACGAGTCGTCGGCTTAAAAGGTCTGCGAGTGGGTTGGAGCGTTGCACGAATCAGGATATGTGAAAGTTTGCGAAGAATGCATGATAGAGCCCACGCGGGCGCCATGGTACCGGTAGCCTCTATGAGGGACGATGTAAGGAGAAGACGCGTTGGATCTACGGAGGAATCTGAGCGACGGCGCGGTGTGAAAGCGTTTCGGTAATTACTGATACGATCAATGATCAAGGGCGGATGGCTGTCGATCAGTCGATCGAGGGTATGATACGAGTATTTAGCATTTAGTATTTTGTATCTTGTATTCAATATTTGGATTTGATTTGTATTTAAGAGTCAAATATTCAGTATTTAGGATTTAGGATTGAGGATTTAGGATTTAAAGTTTAAACTTTAATTATCACTATTCATCATCATTATTGGTTATTGGTATTAGTATTAATGTTAACATTGTATTATTTTGTAACCAAGTGCTGTATTGCTGTATTGATGTTGTTATTACTGTTATTCTGCTATTTTGATTGTTTTACTGCTTTATTATATTTAATTATTTGTCCTTTTTTATTTTATTTCATTTTATTTTTACTATGCTTTATATTATTACACTTTATATTTTATATTATATTTACTCAAGTATGGCATTTTACCTTACACTGTTCGGTATTATATTATAATATATCATATTATATTCATGGAACAATTATACATATTTTATACATTTACATATTCTCTTTAGTATATAACTAATTTTATTTTATTCTAATATTGTATCATCGTTTACTTTACTTTATTTACTTTCATTTTATTCTACTCTGTTTTACCACTCTCATATTATGTTGAAACAGAGAAACTTTAATTACGTTTATGTTATTTATACATTATGTCAGGCTGTATTGGTGTATTGGATTGTGTACCATGTTATACGAGATACAATGTGTTGGCAATGTGAGTAATTATGAATAACGACTATATTTATTTATTGCACAATACCTTGCGTAACCTACTTCAACTATTTCAATTATTTCAATTACTTAATTATTTAATCAATTAACCTTAATTAAGATCCGATATGATAATAATATTTGTTTTTCCCTGCTTGGCTTGACTTGCTTAATAATATATTATTTCTCTTCGTAAACTTTATGCTTGGATTGCTTTTTTCCTACATCTTCATTACTTTGTGAGCTTTGGTTTTTCTTATCCTTACTGATGGCCGGGGTATCGAGTAGGTCGAGCTGCGTGGGTGCTGTCTTTGGTGGATTGTTGGTAAGTTGTACGTGCTTTGTGTGATCGTGGCACGGGGCAGTGAATTGGATTACGAGCTTAATATATGTGTACTCATAGTTGAGGGCTGTTGTACTTATACCGCTCAATGTTTGACGTGTTGAAGTAATAATGGTATTTTATGCTACCTTATGCTTGTGCTGTTGTTTATGGCTTTATGCTCTCCTTAATCCTGAATGGCTGGAACAATTTCTATTATTCTGTTAACCTGCAATTTGTTTTACTCACTGTGCTGCTATTTTGATACGTTTCGATACTATACTCTGTCTTCCTTATTCTGTCTGTGTAGCTTCAATACCGCTTATAATAGGGATTGATTTCAGAGGGAAGTTTGTCCCTTACTCTAATCCGCGTTAAATTCTGGAGATCAATGGCAACTGGTTGATGGATTGGCTCGTATTCATCGGGATTGCTTATTGACTTATTTGATGTTTTGTACATCTTATGTGGGGCCGATTTATGTGTGCCGAGACTCGTCCATGTTCTGTTTTTCTTATCAATTCCGCTCTGTCCCATTCATCTGTGATAATATACTAATATATTACAATGATATTGATTCGGGGTTACAATGTGTCTTTTCTCCAAGCGCGTGACATTTATAATGGGAATTTTCACGCGATAGCTATCCTATTTTAACAGGTCAACGTATATGGTCGTATGTACGGGATTTAGCTTTACTTTAACTTATTCAACTGATACTAATGGCTGTTGATTGGTGTAGGATGAGACATCGGATGGAGGATGGGTTGATCTTCTGCTTCTGCTTTATATTGCCCCCTCTTTCCCTTTCATTATAGCTTTCTTATTTAATTGTATCGTCCTTGGTTATGCCCCTGGTCGCTGCACTGGATCGGGTAGTATTGGATAGGCTACCTGCTGGTTCTCCTTCTTCGCTTGCATTTCATTTCATTTTGTTTCATGTCTAGGACTGATACACCGATTGATCGAACTTTGTGATACCTCGTACCTACCAGGTGTTGATTTCTGGACAGCTGGCTCGCTGTCTCCTTGGCCTTTGATATTTTTACAAGAGTTAAATTTTTGGATTTGGGAATTGAATTTGGGAAGGTTGAAATTAAACTGTTCGCTAAATCGGGTTATATATGTATTTATTAACATTAATTAATGGTAGCAAGTACAATTGTGGTCTTCCTCCCTTTTCTGTTTTTGTTTTTTCCCTTTTATCTTGTATTGAATGTGGCTTTTACTCTTACTGGGTTCTTTAATGGACCTTGTTACAGAAGAAGGGAAATAGAGGAAAATCGCTGGTACACTTTTAATTCGTTACGGGAATTCTTTGAATTCGTTGATGAATGTCGTTTGTATTGTGGAGGTTTCATTTTCTGGGTTCTTTCTCGATATGGTGGTGAGTTATGCTAATCTGCGTCGGACTCGACGCGGAGGTTGAGGTGGAACAAGGTGACCACGTTTTCGTGCGCGCTCTATACTTTCCTTTTTCTTTAAAATTTCGCTGATATACGTCAGCAGTGGGGTCCGTCGGTTTTCATCTAGTATGCAATCGACCAGTGTTTCTGGATACAATACCCCTACTTCTAGTGTTACCCGCGCGCGTTCGGCGGTCCATCGCTCACAATGGAATAGGGTATGTTCTGCGTCGTCAATTATAGGAGGATTACAGAACCAGCAGTATGGTGTGGTGGCACTGATGCTGCGAATTGATGTAAATACGCGCTAAAGCATCCGTGGTTGGTCAAAATTTGGGTTAGGTAATAGTTTAGATATAGTGGACCATTGCCTTTTATCCACGGTTCTATGTCGGGTATCAGACGACGGGTCCATGTACCGTAGCGTGAAGTATTCCAATGGCGCTGCCAATTGGCATAGGTTTCTCTTTTTACGGCGGCCGTATATTCGTTATGCTCGTCGACGGTCTCGGCTTCAAAACCAAATAATCGTTGACGCACATTTATTACTAGATGCCAAGGCAGGCAACCGGTTAGGACTGTTAGGGCGTCATGGGAAGCTGTTCGATACGAACGGGCAATGCGTATTAAGCCTAGTTTTTGAGTCGGTAATAACAAACGTGTCATATTTTTATAATTCACGGCCTCATGCCACACCGGCGCAGCGTACAATACAATGGACTCCATTACGCGATAATATAATACGCGAGGTCCATATCCTCCTCCGCGTAAGTTGGGTAGTAGCCACGATAGATGATGGGCAACTTTTGTGGCCTTTTCGGTAACCTTTAATATATGGCTACGAAACGTTCGATTATTGCTAAATAACACGCCTAAGTATCGCATGGATGAGACGGTCTGTATTATGGAGGATTCATGTAGCAGAATTAAACCGGCGGGCACTCTGCGGCCTGTTAGGAGAACGGCCTCCGTTTTGCGAGTTGCTAGGGTTCATCCGTTTTCAAGGTACCAGGCACCGAGCCGGCGAAGTGCCTCTTCGGCCTTTTCACATATTTTGGCTAATGTGGTTAATATGATGAGAGCAAGGTCATCCGCGAATGCGATGGATATTACGTTATGGGGTAATACAACTTCTAGAATCGAGTCGTAAGCTAGACTCCACAGGAACGGTCCCAGCACTGACCCTTGTGGTACACCGCCGAATACTTGTTGCTCTATCCACGTGCCATCAGGCAACGTGGTTCCTATGTATCGATCGCTGAGATAAT
The DNA here is from genome assembly GCF_907164935.1 of Osmia bicornis bicornis. Classification (NCBI taxonomy): domain Eukaryota; kingdom Metazoa; phylum Arthropoda; class Insecta; order Hymenoptera; family Megachilidae; genus Osmia; species Osmia bicornis. Next base: position 101,527 of record NW_025791374.1, read on the forward strand.
TCTCCAACATTGTTACCAATAGAGGTGGAAAGTTACGACGACGGGCCGC